>NW_005842828.1:162538-222617 GCF_000455745.1 Alligator sinensis | reverse complement strand
CTCTTTCCTGCCCAGAGTATGGGGTTGGACTCTAAAAGGTCCCTTTCAACCCTAGAAGTCTATGAAATCTATGAAATCAAAAACACAAATACAAAATGGGTAACAAATGGCTGGATGGTAGCACTACAGAGAATGATCTAGCAATCTCAGTGCATCACAAACTGAATAGGAGTCTGTAGTGCACAAATAACAAATGTGATGGGCTGATCAGTAGAAGTGCTTGGTGCAAGATGGGTGGTGATGGTGCTTCTTTACTTGGCACTAGTTAGGCCTCATCTAGAGTATTGTGTACAGTTTGGGGTGCTGTATTTAACAAAGGACACAGAAGTTAGGGTGCAGAGATGGACAAACATGATAAAGGGTTTGGAAGGCAAGCTATAGAAGAAGATGTTTAGGAAACAGGCATATTCAGCTTGCAGAAAAGGTGCTTAAGAGGGGACATGACAGCAGTCTGCACATATCTGAAGGGCTGCTATAAGTGAAACTCCCCTTTTCTCTTGTTTCAGGGAGCAGGAGTAATGGTTTGGAGTTGCAGCAAAGTAAGTATATACAGAATATCAGGAAAAACTTCTTCACTGTAGAGTAGTGAGGGAAGGTGTGGAACATCACTGGAGATGTTTGAAAGAAATTGGATAGGCATTGGTTAGGGATGATCTAGAACATGGGTGGGCAAAATACGGCCTGCAGGCGGCATCTAGCATGCCAGGCCATTCTGTCTGTCCTGTGCCCCTCGCCCCTGAAAATTAGAAAATTTATATTTATCTGTCCCTGACTACCTGTCAAAGGTACCAGGACCCAGGGGCAGCAGGACCCAGCAGCCACAGAAGAAAGGCCCACTTGGCCCTCCTCCCACCCACCCCGAGCCAGAAGCCTTTGGCCTTGGACCCTGCGGCTCTTCCTGCCTCTCTCTGCCAATGAGGGAAATTCAGATAAGAAGGTGGCGGGGGAAGGCAGGTGAGGACTGAGGTTGATCACCCCAGTCCTCAGGGCTGGGCCAGACTGGCTCCAGCAGTCCTGGTGCTGCAGCCAGGAGCCACATGATGCCAGAGCAGTGTTGGGTGGGGGGCTGGTGGGGAGCAGCAGCAGGCAGAAAAATGGGAAAATGACTGTGGAAGGTGGTGAGGGGGTGCGTGGAGCACAGTGACAGCTGAATGGGAGCATAGGGGAGATGAGTCCCACACTGGTGCACTGGGACCAAGGCCAGCAGGGGTCCAGAGCAGGGCAGCAGGGATCTGGGGCTCAGGCCAGCAGGAGCTCTGGAGCCGGGTTGGCATCCCCTCTCCCTACTGGTGCAGATCAGCCCAGCTCCTTAGAGCCCCAGGTGGCCTGGGCCCCGCACTCTTGTTGCCCCATTGTCCCTGGTCCTAGTGCACTGGTGTGGGACCTGCCCTCCCATCCAGCTGGCACTGTGCTCCGTGCGCCCACTTGGTGCCACTCCCCCACCGCCTGCTGCAGCTATTTCCCCACTTTCTGCTGGCCACTGCTGCTGTTCCCCTCCACCCCCTGCCCACCCCCTGCTCTGGCACCACGTGGCTCCCAGCTGCAGCGTCAAGCTGCAGGGCTCAGCAGGAGCTGGTCTGGCCCCTGCAATTCTCAGCTGACTCTATACAGTGCTGGCCAGGCCGGTCTGGCTCCTCCTGCATCCTGCAGTCTTGGTTGTACAGCTGGGACATAGTGCCAGAGCGGCAAGCAGGGGGAAAAAGGAAGCAGCAGGTGGTGATTCTTCCCCTCTATGTGGCATAGAGAAGGGCAGCAGTGGCAGATGTAGGGGGAAGTGGGAGCATGGGCTCTGCACTGCTGCCCCAGGGCCAGGAGCAGCAGGAGCACAGAGCCTGGGCTTGGAGGAGCACTGGCTGGGGCTCTGCCTGCTGTGGGCAAACCCTCCCCCTCCACACATGCTTCAAACCTCCCCAGCCATCCTCCCCTCATGCACAGTCCCCCACAAACACCATATCCCCCCACACATCCACGTACACCCCCAGCCTATGTACCCCCATACCTCCACACATCCATCCCCAAACAAACCCCTGCACACACCCACATCCTACCCCACAGCCCCCCACAAACCTATACGTACCCACCCATACCCCCACCCCCCACAATATACAAGAGTAAGACTTCATTTTAAGCTATCATACAATCAGCTCTATGTACACTATGCAAACACATGAATTGGACAATAATATTTTTTTGAAATCAAATTAATGAATGTTGTAGTAGATGTTTGGTTTTTAGACTAGAATGCAATATTTTTCTGGTTCCAAGATGACAAACCCCCTTGCTGAAAGGAGTGCTTCTGGTGGGCAAGGGGAGGGAATTCTGGTGGCAAAGGTCAGGGATTAGGGGGTGGGACTTCTGGTCCCAAGGTGGCAACCAGGGGGTGGGCCACCAGTCAAGGGGCAGGGCTACCCTTTTTGCCCTTGACGGCTTGCCAAAACTTGGTGAGCAGCCCTCCAGCCAAAATAATTTCCCACCCTTGATCTAGCAGTTAGCTATGCCTATGCTATGTGGCTATTTCCCATCCATCTGGGCTTTGCTTGTTGCCGTATGGAGCTGGAAATAAATATTTTTACCCTCCTACACTTGTTGGGGATGGGTTCCATCTTCCTAAGAAGTATTGGGTGTTGGCTACAGTCAGAGCTGGAGATTTGGTTTGGGGTGTACTAATGCTTCTGCTGGAACTATACCTGGAGTTTTCTGGCAAGAGAGTCTTGCCCCTTCATATAGGGTTAGACTGATTGCCACATTTGAGGTCAGGAAGTAATTTTGCCCCATACCCTTGCCTTTTTCTTCAGTGGGTGGTGTGGCCCTTTTCCTTGGGTCTCTCAAACAAAAATATTTATAAACCTTTGCAGCAGCAGGACACTGACTGTTGTTGTCTTCCTGCTTTACCTGTGGCAGGTAGAGTGCTGTTCCTTGTGGTTGTGTGATAAAGCTGACTGTGTAGTTTTAGTAATAGGTTAGTAGGCAAGAAGCAATCATTTTAAGAATCCTCTTCTCTAAGAAAAGAATAAGGAAGCAGCAATGTTTCAGATAACTGATAAACCTGAACACAATTTCCGTATCACTGATTAGAAGCACACTTTCCTATAAAATAGTATCTCTTTAAACAAGAGCTTTGCATAGTGACTTCTTTGTTTTACAAAGAATTCTAAGATTTTATGATTTTAACTCGGGGAGTGTAGAAGTGACTAATCGATACTTTGCCACTGGTCTGCTCCTAGTTTATTACATCTAAATGGTACCACTTCTCAAAGTTACAGTCTAGCTAGCCCATAGCAAGCTGAACATGCTTATTTCCTTTAATCTCTCCTCATGGCTTGTCTTTCAAAACCCTTTAATTTGTCACTGGACTCCTGACCCTTTCCAATTTCTCCACATACTTTTAAAAATGTGGAGCCCAAATTTCACACAACAGTCTAGATGAGACCTAACTAGTGCCAGGTAAAGAGAAGCTGTCACCTATTCCTGAAGGATTTGTATGGGATAGTTTGGATAGAGATGATCCTGCCTCAGGCAGGTGGTTGGACTAGAGGTCCCTTCCTTTTCAGCTCTGTTTCTCTATTATCCTATGATTCCAGGTAAGGACTATCTTTCTCTTTTATTTAAATGATATTCCCCTTTTGCATGTAGATGTGTTGGGAAACCAGAGAGGAAGGAAAAAGGGATAGATGCAGCTCCAGTTCTGTCTTACTTCTCACTCATTGGCTCAGTATAATTGGAGGAATAATTTACCTCTTCCTTAGAGCAACATGGGATAAGTAGAGAAAGTGTGACTAATACATAATTTGCCCATTAATCTATTCTTAGGTTACTACAGGTGTAAGGCACCCCTTCTCAAAGTTACAGTCACCCACAGCAATAACTTGATTTCCCCTACAACTGATACTGCTAATGGGAAGTTGGTTATGTGCGATATACTTAAGGAAAGAGTCAAAAGATAATGGTTACTCTCTAACAAAAAAGATCTCTCTACAGTTCAGTCTTTATAGAGGTTGCTTGGGGCAGCTTCAGGGTAATGACATGAGAGGAACCAGACCCATGATGTCAGGAGACCTCTGTAAGTATGCTACTGTTATTATACTGAAGGTGTTCGAAAAGCAAGTAGATGTAGATAGCAGAATAATTAGTCAAATTAAATTTCTGAAACAGATTAAGAGCAATTTTAAAAGGAAGTTTTTGGCTATTTGGCTATTCCCTACTGACTCATCAAACCATTGATTAAAATGTATTTATATTTATAAAACAAAGAAGCCCCTATGCAAAGCTCTTGTTTTACGAAAGATTATTTTCTATGAAGGCTTGCTTCTCCTCAGAGATAAGGAAATAGTGTTCTAGTCCGAGTTATCTGAAGCACTGCTGATTGCTTAATCAATTCTCAGAGAGGAACATTCTTAGAATGATTGCATCTTGCCATGTTCAAGCAAGAATCTGGCCATATCCTTGGATAGCAAATTGGGCATGAGTAAAGAGATATTCATAAAAAAACATTTACCAATGAATTATATGCCAAGGTTTTGACATGACCATCAGTTATGCCATATGCAAATAATTTACTTTCTGTCACTTCAGATATACAATTTTGTTTGGATGGCTTAAATTTATACAGGCACCAAATACAGCAAGTATAGGGTTGGAAGCTTAGATAGGTATTTGACACATTGGAAATGGAAATGAACTGTAAGATGTTAACTGTTAATGCTTCTCACTTATGCCATCATGTGATGTCATGTAATTGGAAGATCCTTCCTTAACAGATGGTTTACCTGGGCATCCTCAGATACCATTCCTACTGTGTTAGGATGAAGTTAGACATTATACTTAGAGCAGGGGTGGGCAAAATATGGCCCGCAGGCCAGATCCAGCCTGTGAGGCCATTCTATCTGGCATGCAGGGCCCCTAAAAAATTTAGAAAATTTAAATTTATCTGTCCTTGGTTCCTGTCAAAGATGACAGGAACCAAGGACAGTAGGACCCAGGGGAAGCCCTGGAGGGCTCCTTCAACAGCAGGGAGCCTGACCCTGGTCCCCCACCCCCAGCCGGAAGCCCCAGCAGGGGATTCTGGCCTAGGACCACGTGGCTGGCCTGGCATGGGAAGCTCAGGTAAGGGGAGGGGGGAGGGCAGGGGACGAGCTGGTGCAGAGCGTGGGGAAAAGTGGTCCCTCCCCCACCCCATTCCCAGAGCTCCCTGATGCTGTCACTCGCAGCCTTCATGGGGCTGTCTGGAGCAGGCACAGGCAGCCTCAGGTGGGCCGCAAGTGGCTGCAGTGTGGGGTGCTGGGCATGGGGTGGATGTGGGGCTGCTTTTTCTGTGCTCGGCACCAGCTTGTAACCCACCCCTGCTGCCAGCCTGGGCCCCGCACTGTCTCTGGGCTCACCCATCAGGGCTGCGCTGTGGTGGCAGAAGCTGTGGCTCCCCTGCTTGCCATGCTGGGCAGCATTTGCTGCTGGTGCTCAGTGTGCAAGCTCTGGGCCGGCAGCAGCAGTCAACACTGCCCAGCGCAGCAAGTGGGGGGGCCGCAGCTGCCCCCAGCCCCGACAGGCAAGCCTGGAGCCGGCACGGGGCCCAGACTTGCAGCAGGGGCAGATTATAAGCTGGTGCTGAGTGCAGGGAAAAAGTGGCTCCTTGCCCGCCCCGTGCCTGGTGCCCTGCGCTGCAGCCACTCGCAGCCCACATGGGACTGCCTGCGCCTCCTCCTGACAGCCCCGTTCAGGCTGTAAGCAGCTGCAGCAGGGAGCATGGGCCATGGGGTGGGCAAGGGGCTGCCTTTCACCTGCTCTCAGCACCAGCTTGTAACCTGCCTGCAACCAGGGGGTCAGGCCTGTATGCTGCCCCCTGTCTGTACTATGGGACTGGGGGCACTGGGGGTGAGTGGGTGTGGGAGCAGGGCCTGCACCTGTGTCCCAGGGCCAGGGCCACCACCAGCAGGGCCCAGAGCAGGGTGGCAGGAGTACAGGATCCCAGCTGGAAGGTGCTCTATGGAGCTGGGTCAGCTCCCCCCTCTCTCTTCTGGTGCAGCCCAGCCTGGCTCCACAGACCCCTGCCAGCCTGCACCCTGCTCTGGCCCCCACCTCTGCTGGCCATGTTAAATTGGTCCCAAGATGGTGACCAGGGGGCAGGGCACCTGTCAAGGGGCAGGGCTACCCAAGCTCAACAGCTTGCCACAACTTTGGTAAGGAGCCCTCCACCCAAAATAATTGCCTGTTCCTGACTTGGAGCATACTAAGAGTACTTAAATTTTGAGCACCTACGTGTTAAAGCTCATTAACTCACACTAAGTGCCCTCTGTGTGTCTCAGACATATGCCACTTCAGACAAGGGTTTTTTCTGGCTTGTGCTACCTACTTCATGTTAGGCTAATTCCAGTTTGCTCATGCAGTCGTTCAGTATCCCAAAATACACTGTTCCCAGCCCCCCCCCGAGCAGGGATAGAGCTCAGCTGTCCTCTTCCCTCTAGTTGCAAGCCTGAGCTCTTCAGGCAAGAAATGGTATTAACCCTTAATATGTGACTGTTCACAGCACATTTGAACATCAACATGGCTCAACATTCCACAGATTTAGTATGGATTAAGTTTAATGCATGACAACAGGTAAGCAGAGTTGAGACTAATCAGCAGGGATATGGGTTTTCTATTTCCTACAAAAAATCAGAGAAAACCACTGATTTCCTGATTTTATCAAAGAAATAATGGATTTTCCCTTTTAGCAGAGATACCTGTGGATTTCCCATTTTTGCAGATGGGCAGAGTTCCAGCCTGCAAGAGCTAATTGCAAAAAGGCTGGAAACGCCCCCAACCCTGGCCAAAGAGGGAGGGAGAGGGGGAAAGGGTATGGCCTGAAGCTGTCAGTCACCCAAGGTTTGGCTCAGGCTCACTGTTCTTCCTGGAGCCTAAGGTAAGTGGGGTTTGCAGGGGGCTGGGGGCCACCTCTGGCAGGGCTGTAGAATTGCAGGTCATGGATGGGAGGTACCAGCAGGGCTGGGGAGGCTGTGTGGCAGGTATGTGTGTGAGTGACTGCTAGGACTGGGGGAAGAGCCAGTGGGCAGGTGGGGGGCAAGGCATTGATGTGTGGCTGGGGGCTAAGGGAGCGGGAAGGTGTTGGGGGAAGCCTCACATGGAGTGCTGACTGGTGGCTCATGGACCAGGAGTGGCATGTTATTGCCAGGCCGGGCTTGTCCGGGGACAGGGCTGGCTCCTATCTACAGCATGCACTCCTGGGAGGTAGTGGAGACCCACGCCCCCCAGATCTGTGTGTGGGGCAGAGGCGGGGTGGGTGCGCACTATACTGCCCTCCCCTGCTGCCCTCCCCTATGGTCTCTGCAGTGCTGCATGTGTGACCCAGCATGGCAGTGCATGCATGTGTGACCCAGCAGGACCATGCAGGAAACCTGCTTGCCTCTGCAAGCTCCGTGCTACCTGGGCCACACTTCTCCTGTGAGCACAGGGTCAGTGCAGCAGCAGTGCAGGCTTGTGCCACTCACTGCTTCCACTGTCTGCAGGGGAAGTGTAGCCAGGGCAGCGTGGAGCTTGCAGAGCTTACACGCTGTGCTGTGGAGGCCCCAGGGGAGGGCAGCAGGGCAGAGAGCATGAGCCTGCAGTGTGGACCCCCAGCACCCACACAGATCTGGGGGATGTGGGTCCCCCGTGGCCCCTGAAAGTGTGCCCTGCAGCTGAGAGCTGGCCCCACCCCTGCCCAAGCCCACAGTAGGCAGCAGTGGGGGAGCCTGCTCTGTGCTCCTTCTGCTGCAGAAGCTACTGCCTTCTGTTGAGGGCAGGGAGCTGCAGACCTGGGTCCCTGGCCCCATAGCCCTGGCAGCTGGAGGCCTCCTCCAGCAGGGCTGGGGGGGGCAGGGGCTGTGGGTGTGGGGCAAGGAGCATGAGCAGGGCTGGGAGGCTATGGGGGAGGGCAGTGAGGGGCATGAGCAGGGCTGTGGGGGGGAGTGAGGGGTACCAGCAGGGCTGGGGGAAGGGACTGTGGGGGCTTTTTAATTTTAATAATGGATTTGGGGGGTTTTATCAGAGAATTTGTGATTTATTTTATTTTATTTATTTATTGTTTTTAATCTGGGAAAATCAGAATCCCTGCTAATCAGTATTTGAACAAATGATTTCCTAGAAGGTGATGCAGAAAGTGGTGTTGATGATTCTCAAGGTGGTACTTTTTTTCTTTTCAGTATGGGGTCATTTAGTGATGATTTAGTTGGGCTGCCTTTTAGGGAGATGAAAAAATTAAGGTCCTCCGTTTCACAGTCAATAATGTACACAAGTTGCTCTTAGCAAGTTAAAGTTGCTTTGGTTACTCAAATTCCATTTTGGGCAATTATATACTGCCTACCCCAAAGTATTCCTTCATTTTCATTTGGGTAAATTGTAGTACAGCTCATAGTTGCATTTTAAATGAGCTTTAATTATAGCGTATTTGCTGTACAAAGTTTAGATTATTTTTTTAAAAACTAGAAATAACTGCTATAGCTAACCTACATCTGTATACTCAGAACAAGGCAATGTAGAAGTAGACATACTGAAATGTCTGAGATATGTTCCAAGTAAGTTGGAAGAGGCAAATTAGCTTGGGTAGCACCCCATGTTATGGCAGCCAACTACTTCTGATAACCATGCTAACAGGCTTAGAGCTGGCTCAGTTATCTTTACTTTATGTCATAGTGTACTATAGGACCTAATTGTACTTTGGCTTCCCTTGTAACATAGGCCATCAATTTTCCTAGTTAATGTCTTCATTTAGCCCAACAATTTATGGTAGAACCAGAGAATATCTTTAAGAGAAACACCCAGTTTTGCTTTAAGCACTCCATCTAAAAGAGAATTTGGAAATATTTGTGTACTTTTAAAAAATGGTTTGGTGTGTTTAAACTAAATAACATAGATTTAAATTCCCAAAGCTCAGAAAAATTGACGTTCAGATTTAGTGCTTATATGACTGTCATCACTTTGTGTTTCCTAAACTTTAACATATTTAATTCCCTATGCTTCCTTGAAAGGTCAGGGAATACTATTATCAATCCTCATTTTACATATGTATTAAATGACATAGCTGAACAGGAAGTCTGTGATGGAAGCAGGGAATTCAACCTGGTTGCCATAAATTAACACCTTATCCACTGGGTCATCTTTTTGTAAAAAAACAAAACCCAAAAACTTAGAGTAGAACAACATGTAACTAACTGATCCTGTCTCCTGCAGTATTTTGGCTGGCATGTGAATGTTGCGTGTATTGTGGAAATGAGGGAAGAGAGACGGACAGCTTGTGACTTGGCTTTGGTGACCCAGGGTCAAGAATGCCAGAGGTGGGAATTGACCTGTCACTGGTTTCCTACTAGCATATTCATGCTGCTAGACCATATTGCTTTAAGGTTAAAAATATACACAACTTTTTACAAAAGTACCCCTATATCTGAAGCTTATGATTGGTGGAACAAAAGTGCCTTAGAGTGGTCAGTATTTTTGACTGAAAACATTTCCAAGTCAAAGATGTAGTTAATGTTTTTTGTAGGAAAATATTAATGCTAGCCATTTGGGGGGCGGGGACTGATTTTCCACTTTGGGGGCTGGATTTTTTGGAAACAAAATGACGTTTAATTTTGAAGCTAAAGCATTCTCATTTTGAAATGTAAAATATTCAGTTTAAACTCCCCAAGGAAGGTGGTGTTGCACAGAGGTGGGGAGAGAGGGAACTTATCCTGAGAGATTCTCCTTTGCTTATGTCAGTCTTCAGTAGGCAAGAGTTTAGGTCACATCCTCCAAAGATGTACTCATATATGAAACTTTGTAGAATGACTAGTTTTGTTGACAGTGCATAAAGTTAAGCTCATGCATTAGTGTCTGCAATACAGCAGCTTTAATCATTAAACGTTTTGCTCATGTTTGGTTACACCATCAAATAGTTTGCTTCTATACTATCAGTTGAAAATTCTGCTCGTTTTATAGTAGTTCAACTTACGTGGGTTTACTGGACTAGAGAATAACTGAAATTTAAGACACACATCTTAAGCTGAGTTCATAAAGGCCCACATTTCCAATAACAAAACTAGCAGTGACAGTGATGTATGGCTTTTTTTATGAGACCTGATAACTGATGGATATGTGATCTTATAAATGCTTAGACAAACTAATGCACATAATTATATTTTCCATTTGAAGTCTATTGCTAGGCATTCTAATACAATATCATTAGTCGAAATGGCCACAATGATACAGCTTGGGCAGTTTGTCACAGTAATTACAGGGTGATTATTTTTGACTGGAATAAAGATTTCAGTTTTAGTATGGTGGAACGCATAATCACAAATTAGAAACAGTCTCAGAATAAAAAAAATGGGAGGGAGTTTGAATATGGATTATAGAGTAATTCTAAAATGATTTCTTTAAAAACTAAAGTGAACACATTTGGCTGAATGTGTGATTTTTTTTTTTTCTTTTAAGGTTCATACCAAGTTCCTGCCAAAAAGGTTGACAGTTATCTAATTAACAGTTCCGATGTTTAAAGGTTTTAATGTAAGGGAAAATTTGGGCATGCTAAGTAAGGTTTGCGTTGTAATTTACATAACTGCTAAAATAGGCTCTTTTTTTTAATCGACACAAAAATAGATCATTTGTCTTCACTGTTTTCAGAATGGTTGATTAAAGTAGACAGTGTCCTAACATCTGTATTGAAAACTATATTAATCAATTGATTAATCACAAGGCATTAATCAAAATCTTCCTTAAGTGTTTTAGTTTTGGAGCAGCTCTTAGTATTTTCTATCAGATTCCTTTTAAGGTGTCCATTATAAAGATTAAATTTGGGTGGTAAATATTGAGGGGTTGAGGCACATGTGGCTTTCTATTTGAAGGTCACAGCCATTGCTCATTAGTGTTACTTTTAATGGGATAAGAAGCAAAAGTTTTTAATACGTGACTAAATCAATTAATCAAACGCATATTTGATTTCCTTTCCAGTAAGCAGTCTGTGTTTTCAGAATATGCAAAGCATTCTCTAGTTGCTGTACGTCATTAAAGAGTTCAGGCTAAACTGAAGAACAGTACTTTTATTTAAAGAATTTAAATTGTACATACAATATAATGAACTGATGCATTGACTGCAATAAAGTAAATTATTCTCAGCTACTTTTAAATATGCTGCTTTATAAAACCCCATTTAAAGGAATCCTGAGTCAACTTTCATTAAGGATATATTTAAATAATCTGACTTGCCCCGTACAATGAGCATAAAAGCTTCAGATTACTGGAGTGAAGTGTTTTAGAATTAAACAAGTTATTTCAAGCATTTAGTTTGGTTCAAGTGAACCATAGAGGACCTACGCAACCAACTAAGACTTTCAAGATTTGTGTTTCACTGTGTTTGTTTTTGCTTGTTCCTATTTGTTTTTCTAGGCTGAAACATTAAATACCGGTACTCAACTAAATGTATTTTGTGAAACATCAATTACAGTACAAAAGAAAACCACTGATTACACATCTCTTCATGTGAATAAAAAATGTTTCTTCATCTTGCAATTCCTCTAAGTAATTCTTTAAGAAAGATATACAATTTTCTTAATGTGGCTATTTATATGAGAGATAGGAAATAACTGCTTTTTAACCCAGTTTTTCAAGAATGTTATGATGTATTTCTATTTATTTATTTTGAGGGGGTTGTTTATTTCTGTTATAAAGTAACCCCACCCTGAAAAGTGTTAATCTGGCATTCAAGTTACCTTTGGCATGTGTTTAAAGATATAGAAAATCAAAACTGATCAAACTAAACCCAGCAGCCACTCTCTTCAATAATACTACTTAGGAGAAGAATTTACTAACAGGATTCTTTATACCACTGTTCCATTTTTAGGGGCTCAGTGTTTCCTATCTATTTTACTTGATTCACAGCAATTCATTTTTTACAGCAATATATTAAAATAAAACAAAAATGCATAAGGATATATTACATGAACAATTAATATTTATTTGTATTACCATACACCTAGAGCCATACCAAGATCAGAGGCCCCTTTGTGCAAACCACTGTAGGAATGCAGAGCAAGGGAGTGTCCTTGGCCCCTTGTGTAGCCCCCTCTATCAAAAGCGACTCAGACTGCAGATTATACAAGATTTAGCTGTTAAAATGTGGTTGATGGATATGAAACACCCCAGGAGACCTACAGAAAAGGAAGTTTCTTTGCCTGAAGTGGGCCAAGAACTGGCTTTTACTATATTTTCTCAATAAAACATGCATGCTCTACCTCCCAAATCAGCTGTGGGAAAATTTCTGTACTCATACAGAGCCCTCTGGCTGGATGACATGATGCTCTATGCCAGGTGAAGCTGACACACAGGGTGAATCCACCATTGGACCCTTTGTGCAGCCCTGGACCTGACATGTGGAGTTGGAGTTGATGCCTGGACTCTGACCCAGTATGCCACATCAGACTGGCATGTCAGATACAGCATGTGGGTGGGGTCAGATCCAGCATGTGGCCCCAGATCCAGAATGCCAGCAGTCCCAGACCTAGCATGTGGGGCCAGACCTGGCTTATGGTGCCAGACCTGGTGCACCAAATAGGTTGGTGTGCAGGGTCAGCCTGCAGCTGGACCACTACATCACCTCTATCTCAGAGTATGGGACAGGTCCTTGGCTCCCTAGCTGGTGCTATTTAGTTATTCACCCCCGGTATGATTGTTTTTTCCTCATGCTACCCTTTAAAAAAAAAACTAGGTGTGTTATTTTCCAGGCAGGGTATATGTAAGAAAATATGGTAATACTTTAACTATAAAGAAAGCATTTAAAGCAGCACTTCTAATCTGATTATGGCAGTCAAGTGATTTTCACTACATACTGATTATATTCGCAAAGTTTCCTTTGATGTGTGTTTACTAGATGTTACATATAGCAGTATGGTTCAGACATATTTAAAGGTATTAACATGCATAGTAAATTTTATGAGCCTTTAAAAATGATGCTTGGGCTACTTGTCATATAATTACATGAAAAAGAAACACGTGTCTTAAAGTCTTGAAATAATCAACAATACATATTTGAAAATAAAATAAAATCTCTTCCTATGTTATTGTTCCACAGCTGCGTTCTGTTTTCATTTTGCTATTGATGGTGAAGGTTGGTTGCCTTCAGCAGGGAAGGAAATGCAATCTGCATAATTCCCATTAGTTCTTCATCGCACAAATATATACTGATAATAATTCTGCAGTGGGTTAGTTTGTGGCTAATCATCTTTGTACTTAGCAGCAGGTGCTGTGGCAGCACTGGAAAAAGTACCATGCATTTTAGAAATTACGGCTATACAATTTATCTATAAAGCACCTTTCTTTTTAATAAAATTATGTTCAACAGTTCATCAATTCAGCTCATGGAGAACATGACAGTGATATTGGTGTGCAGGCTTTATCACTGTTTTATTACCAAGAACCACTGATATATCCTTTTAAGAGGCATACACCAGGGAAAGGAGCTAGGCTGTGAGATGGTACATGAATATGCTCAGGTATCGAAAGGCTCTTTCATGTTTGTGGGTGAAACATAGTAAGGGAAGAATTTTCTAACAATTCTGGATATACAAGACGTAAGTTCTAGTTTTAAAGTAATGTGAATGGGAAAACAGGAGTACTGTGGTTATATAGTTCATCGTTTACTGGATTAGAGAACTTTGAAGAGGAAAGATAAGTGGAGTTGAAAGAAATCTATTTAAAAGAAAGATGAAGGGATTTAATGAAGGAACAGGATAACAAGAGAATTTGAAGTATAATAATATCAGTTTATAGAAATGTGCTTATTCAGTGCTTATTAGAGAAAAAGCTTGTTGGCTCCTTTTCTTGTCCTAGAAAAAGATCTTTCCTTGTTCTGCTCCATAACTAGTATTTTCCTGGCTTCACCCTCCAACTAAACCCTCCTTCTCAGACTTTCCCTTGCTTTTCTCATCCCAGAAAATGTAGAGAACTAATTAATCTTGCACCTGAATAGAGATCACCAGAGAAGAAATGTGAGGGTAAGGAAAATATGAGAGGACATGGGGAATGTGGAAGAAATTAGAAAAAAAATGAAAATAAGCAAAGTCAGAAAATGTAAATTCAGTATAAAAAATAAATAGTTGAGGGGGAAAAATCTGAAAAAATGAAATAATGCATCTCATAGAAGAAGGATCTGAAGGAAAGCAAACACTTAGAAAGGAAAATATACAAGAGGATAAAGCTGAATGGAGAAAGCAAGTAAAATATGGGAAAAGGAAAGAGTATATGTTAAACATTTTTAGGGAAGTCACATTCAAAGTATTGCAATAAAGATCAATAATAAAAAACAGGATTTTGTCACTGGTTCCTGGTATAAGAAAGTATGTATGTTATACATAAAATGTGGGACTTTCATACTTGGGTTCTTTGTTCTTCTATGTGCCAGTGAAAATCGCATGTGAGCCACAGGTAGATTTTGATGATGTAGCAGTCAATTTCAAGTTCAGAAATAGTATTTAATAATAATCTCTTAAAATTTACTACTTGAAAACTAGAAAAACGAAAGACTTTAGTAGGATTTTAGCTTGTAATGGCTAAGTTTAGGTGGCAGCTCTTGTATTGAAATCCAAAACTGAGAATGTATGTGTTTGGGATAAACACTGACTATACAATACTTGGGGTACATTAGTTGCTTCAGAAGTGTGGTTCCCAAACCTGAAAACTGAGAAGGGAGCTACCTAGAGCTAGCCAAGACCTAAGGAATGGAGCTCTTGGGATCTGAGGTGTCTGGGTCAGGGCTGTACCTTAGATATCTCTGTACACTTGGAATCCAGAGCTTGGAATTCAGTCCCAAGAGTAAGTAACTACAAATATTCTTTGAAAGAGATGAACAAGACTTGTGCATATATAATGTAGCCAGAGGTGGTTGTGCCATGGTTCCTTTTATGTAACAAACCTTCCACAGTCTGATGGTGTTCAAACCAGTTTTTTCCACATCTATTCCTGTGAGGGCATCCACCATCCATCAGGGTGAATTTGGGACACTGTACCAACAAGTGCAAGGTTCATGTGGCTAAAAGGTAATGAAACAATAGGCACTCTTTAACAAACTGTTAAGGACATTGAATTGGAAAGTTTTCATCCTAGGTCTCAGTCCCTACCATCGTGCCTGTTGAATGCATTTTATATTCAACGGTCACTGAAAAAAGAAATCTGAGAACAGGGACCAGAACCCAGGACTTGCCTCCCTCCTAGTCTGTCTGTTTACATCATCTGTGAAAATGAGACAATAATAGCCATGCATTTATTACCAAAAATCATTAGCCACTTTTTTTCATGTGTATTAAACAATGCAAAGGATAAATTTTGTTACTGGGTTGATAGGGTCCAGCAGTAGTTGATAGGACTAAAAAACAGGGTTGGGCAATTATTTGGGCTGAAGGGCTACTTTTAGGAGTTGGTGAGCTGTTGTGGGCTGGTGGGGTGGTGCTGACCTGGCACAGCGGCAGGCAGGGGGTGGCAATTGATCCTATCAGGGCATGTGGGTTCAGTCTCCATGGAAGCCAGCCTGAGACACCTGTGGGCAGGGAGTATTTGGCCAGATGGATGGCATGGGGCTGTGGGTGGGCAGGGAGTAGTGTCCAGGAGCAGGACAGGCTGGCACAGGGGCCAGGATCACTCAGTGGTGACAGTGCAGTGCTGGAGCCTGAAGCAGAGCCGCAATCCATTCCCCATGCACCCCTGCCTGTGGAACTGGCACCCATCACAGGAATGTATGCAAAATCTCTGCCCTGGCTCCAGCCCCCTTTTATCACTGCTCTGTGATCCCAGCCCCACCCACCCACCCATTTTGCTCCCAGATGCTGCTCTCTGCTGGCCTGTGGCCTCATCCCATCCACCCAGCTGAGTGTACCCCACCCACAGGGGTCGTGGGCCCATCTCCATAGAGACCGACCCATCTACTGTGTTGTCTGCCCACAATGGTGGGTGTGAGGTGGATGGGCCAGAATGCCTGGGCAGCGTGACTGGGTCCAGTGGCAACAACGCTATCAGCAGCCATCAGAAGGATCCACCACTGCTTGGATTGCCAGGAAGTGGCATCTGGCTGTTGCACTGCTCCAGCCCTGCTGTGCGCACATGGGCAGTGGGATCAGCCACATGTTCCATGAGACAGGTTGCCCCCTGTTCCTGGGCCAGGCAGGGCTGAGGGGTCCACTTCAGGCTGGATAAAATCCCTTGTTGGGCTGGACCCAGCCTGTGACCTGTCTTTTGCCCACCACTGGCCTAACAGGAGATCTGAATATTAGTTTTGACCCTTTGCTACATTTTTAGCACTTTCTACCACTGCGTAAAGATGTGTTTGGGCTGTTCATTGACTTAAATATATAGTGAATAAAAGGCATCTGCTTTGTTGCCCTTCTAACTATTATGTATATAGTTACAAGGGCAGATGCCTTTTACAGCACCAAGGGCAAAGACATCACTTCAAGAATAGAGAAGATCAAAGATCAGTCAGAGAGACACTTGGGCACTGGTGCCACTGCATTAGGTGGTGTTTCATGGCTAGTTGAAAAGTTCAGGAACTGGGAAGGGAGCTGATGGAGAGGACTATCCAGATGATCTTCTTGGAAATCATTCTTTTCCTTTGAGCTAGAAAAGGAAGAAGAGAGAAGATAACTGGAAATGAAGAGTAAATTAAGCAGGTGGTATAAGGTGCAAAGCATTGGTCTTGAGGAAGACTGAACTTTATAGTTCTGACAGCTTTTATTTTTGTAGTAGCTATGTACTTCTGTTTTGTAATAGACTGATTATGTTAGCCAGAAGAGCCTAAAAGTAGCTGTGATAATATGTCAATCATGGTACAAATAACCAAATATGGAAAACATAATTCATATGACTAATCCAATCACAAAGGGGTATGTATGGAACACATTTCTAAAATTGTTTTAGATGAGGAGTATAGGTAATAAGAGGAGTTGGAGACACTGATGTATGAGAAGGAATATATTATTGATATTTGGTAGGATGACCTCTATAACACGAATGTTAAAATCAATTGTTACAACTTTGTTTCATGAGGATGCAATGAGAAAATGGAATGTGGGTGTGTCGCTATTTCAGATGCTAATTTGTTACACAGTTGTCATCATTCAGCATGTTAGATGTTTATGAACTAGGGAAAAAGGGGTATAGACTGCAAAATCTCTTTGGAGAATAGGAGGAGCTGCTCCTACCTGTCTATAATGTGCAGGATGGAAAAATCTGCTATCCTGAGTGACTTTAGCACATACACGTTTGCTAGGAAGCTCATGCAGTTAATAACAGTATTTTAGGAAAAAAAACCTTTTTTTTTAATTCTTACATAAAATCCTGCTCTCAATATTAGACCAAAGAAGTGTTCATTTCTGACCCATGTTCCAGCAGTTGCCCATATGCCAGCAATTGTGATTTCATTAGGTTTACTTGTACAAACAGCATATAGTACCACATAGTCAAGTGTATATACTTTGAATTATAAAAGGTGTAAAAAAAATCGCCAGTCTAAATGAACTGAATGCATACACTTAAAATGGGAAGCCTTAACAAAAATAGAGAATCATTATGCACATGTAACATAATGCCCCAAAACCCCCACAATTCTGCAAACAAAGTTACTAGTTAAAAATGCTATCTTCATTAACAGGAAATCTGCAAGCAGTGATAAATAAAATCAGTACGTAAGACAGTAGGAAAAAGGGGACGTTAACAGCAATTAATATACTGCAAGTTAAAACAAGTAGGTGACTGGACCATGGGCATGAGGTAGACATCATTTTACCTCAACTTCAGTAAGGCCTTTGACTCTGTCTCTCATGAAATTCTCTCAATTAAACTGGAGGGTACTGGTGACCATAGGGACCAGCCTATGGTGAGGTGGGTGGATAACTGGCTCAGAGGCCAGTCGCTGAGAGTTGTGATTTAGATCTTCATGGAGGGCTGTCTCCAGTGGTGCCCTGCAGGGATCAGAGCTTGGACCCATGCTTTTTAACATATTTATTAATGACTTGGAAGAAGGGGTGGAATGCTCTATGATTAAGTTTGACAACAATGCCAAGCTATGAGGAAATGCAAGCACACCGGAGGATAGGGGAAGGATTCAGGATGTCTTAGACAGACTGTTTCTATGGGCTGATCAGAGGTTCAACAGGGAAAAATGCTGAGTCCTTCATCTGGGTAGGAAGAACCTTCACTATAACTATAGGATAGGCAGCAGCCCACAGGCTGGCACAGGATCTGAACGGGACCTGGGGGTCACAATTGACCGGAAGATGAATGAGCCAACAGTGCAATGAAGCCACCAGCAAAGCGAATAGATCTCTGGTGTGAATCAGCCGATGCATTGCCAACAGATCCAGAGAGGTGCTCCTCCCTCTCTATTCAGCCTTGATGAGGTCACAGCTGGAGTACTGTGCCTAGTCTTGGGCAACGTACTTCAAGAAGGATGTGGATAAGCTTGAGAGGGTGCAGAGAAGGGCCACACGCATGATCAGGGGGCTGGAGAATAGGCCACATGAGGAGAGACTCCAGGAACTAGGCTTGTTCAGTCTGAGTAAGAGAAGGCTGAGAGGTTACTTAATAGCCACCTTCAAGTATGTCAGGGGGGAGTACCAAAAAACTGTTGAGCCCCAGCTCAAGTCTGGGATCGTGCCCGGTATGCAAAAGCCAATAAAGATACCAGGGGTGAAAGTATAAAAAAGATTTATTGCTAGCAATACAAGGTGCAAGCGGAATAATTTCACGTAACAAGCACACAGATTCTTAATTCTAAGCATCTTTTATACAGGAGTATTGGACCTTCATAAGCATTCTTGTTTGCTAATTGGTTATAAGGGAAGGATGCAAGGAGTTCTTTAAGACAGCTTCATCAGAAATCATGTTTAAACCCAAGTTGAGAATTCTCTCCCACCAGACACTCTCTTCACTGTATTCTTTGGGACACACGGATTTCAAAATGAAAAATGACAGCCTTAAAAATTGTGTGATTTCAAATTTCACATTCTAGTGGCTTCCAAAGTTGGCCTTGTCTTTCAAATCACTATACACATATGAAATGTGCGCAAGCATTTTTCTACCTAGCCATTCCTCATAATAAGGCACAGGAAAAATACAATGGTAAAGAAAACCATTAAGTTAAACAAGAATAAGGAGCATGGCTTCATCGTTCCTATTTTTAGACAGGATCGGCAATAGAGAACAAAGGCTTGTGCTCAGAAACTTTGTCCTATGTAATATCCAGTAACTAATATATTGTCTTGTAAAAAGGGTTTGTACATAACTTGTACATGGTTTCATTTTGTATTTTTCTCAAATTAAAATGTATTTGTGCTCTAACTCAAGGATGTATCCGTGCTTTCCTTTGCATAGGAACAAATATCTCACAAACCATTATGCAACACAATGAACTCATCCTCCAAGTAATACTGGATCACAAATAATAATTGTACTTTGACTTTGTACTCCAACATAGCATCTTGGATCTGAAAAGCACAACAGACTCTAGCAGAACTGCTCAAGCCAGTTGCCTGCCTTGGCCAGGGCATGCACTCTCATAACAGATCTTTGAAAGAAAAATGTGAAACCCTCCATAGATAATTAAGCAGTACTATACTTGTTATTTTCTCCCAATCCTTGACAGCATTATGGCCTGAAGTAGTACGTTCAAAAGTATATCATATACTCTCCCCTTATGGGAGATTTATACTTGTGCTAATGACATTTATGATTGCCTAGTCTCTTTCCTTGAGCAGCAAAAAACAAGTATAGCCATCTCTTACCTTATCTCATTTAGGATGAAGCTGTTGTGGACCCTGATCCTATGAGCACAAATACTCATACTTCCCTTTTCAAAGGTTTGTGTCCATTTATAGTCAATGGAACTAGCCATATGTTCCACACCAAGAATAAACTTGAGCTTTTGCATTATCAGGGCCCTGGAACTTAAATTAAACAATTTAGTCATTGCTGAAGTAAATATTATATGGACTGCCTGTCAGTCTAATGTGTGTGCTTAACAAGCCTGTTTATTTTGAAGGAAATAAAGAAAATTTAAATGAACATAAAGACTGGCACCAATCAGCATTGAAAAATATTCAACCCAATGTAAAAGGTCTACCAAAATCATTGAACACAAAACTTTTGCATTCATTAGTGTTAAGGACCAGGTGTCGGATTTCTTCATTAGTTTCTGTTTCACCTAATATTGAATACATGCCTATAGACAGAGAAATCTTAAATTATGGCAGTGGGGGCATTTTAACTAAAGCTTGTTTGATGAGCTGCAGTTAAAGTGGCCCTGCCACCATTTTGAAATGTGGGGTTGCTGAATAAATGTGGCATGAAGGCTGCTGGGATGTGCTAATGCAATTAATTGAGTCTGCTCTGACATGTGCTAATTAGCATGCACTGGAGCAGAGCCCCAGCATGTGTATAGGTGCCCAAAATGGCTAAAGTTAGCTACTTAGGGTACATCCAGATGTGCAGGCACGTGTGTTTTGTGGCACCACAAACCTCTTTGTAGTACCACAAACCGCATATGTTGTATGTTAAACCATGCATGACACTGATAATTTGTAGGGTAGGGGCAAAAATTGTTACTGGGCTTTCCTGTTAGCAAAAAAAAAATTCCAGAAAAAACAAGGGGCAAAGCACAAGAAAATAGTGTGTGCTGGGACAAACACGAAGACAGGAGCAGATGGTTTCCATGTGCCGTTCCCCAAGTAGGTGGGGTGCAGGGTTTCTCAGCGCAGGGGCTGCCTGCTAGTTAGCTCTGCCCTGAGGCACCCTGTGCACCAGCCAACCCCTCCCCCCCTGCAGCACATGGAGTCTGGCCAGGGGCCGAGAGGAGCTGGGCATGGTCTGCAACAAAGAGCACATGCAAGGGCATGCGCTGTGGCACAAAAGTAGGGACACAAATTTATGTGGCTACTATTTGTGCTACTGCAAGTGTGTGACCCTGCTCATCTGGATGTAGCCATAAGTGTCATTTTGAGCTGCTTCTGCAGATATTTAGATCTCCATACCCCTGCAGAAGGTTGCCCCAATTAAAGTGATGTCATTAGGACTACAAGTTTTCCAAAGTTCTGTTTAACCTATGTATTCTGGCAAGTCCTCTTGGTGCAGAGGCTCAAAAACCGTAGGAATGGAAAACCAGGTTCTGCTCTGTATCTATACTGCATTCATTGCAAGTACAAAACTTCCTTTCAGTTACTAAATATATAGTACCTTCTCATAATCAATGTGATAGACAGCTCACATCCTTTCAAACCTGCGTGTTATGCTACAACTACTCAACATTATAATTAAATTATAATTCCTTTTACCAATATATGCTGACAAATACAAATTTTGCTGTGCCTTTAATGGCAGAATATTCAGTCTGTGCTAGGCAGACAAATTCAATACCAAAATTTGTTCCATGACAGAGATGTACAAAGAATTTAAGGAGGGTGGTGTTAACAGGCCAAGTAAACCAACTAAGGCCCTGACCCTTCAAAGCATAAAAAGAATGCTTCTGTCTCCTGATAGCCTATAAGTGTAAGGTAAGCACAGGGGACTTATCTACGTATGCATAAATGCACCTTTTCTAATGCGCATTAAATTTAATACCTCCAATGTGAGATACTAAATTAATGCACATTAGGCTGTGCTAATGTGCAGTAGCGCATTTGCATGCTTTTTTAGTGATGCTTACTGCACAGTAAACCATGAGGAAGGGCCTGCACAACAGCATAATGTCATAGAATCATAGAATAGTAGGACCGGAAGGGACCTGTAAGATCATCAAGGGACCTGTAAGATTATTCAGTCCCCTGCCATGGGCAGGAGGTATTTGGGCTCAAACAAACTCAATGAGGTGCTTGTTCAGCCTCCTCTTGAACACCTTTATGGATGGCGACTGCACCACTGCTGGGAATGTGTTCCAGATTCTAGATACACTTACGGACAATAAGTTTTTCCTTATGTCCAGCCTAAATTTTTCCTCAACTAGCTTGTGCCCATTGGACCTCATCCTTCTAAGGGGTGCCTTTCTGAAGAGTTGCTCCCCTAGATCTTGGTGTTCACCCTTGACATACTTGTAGGTGGCTATCAAGTCACCTCTCAGGCTTCTCTTACTCAGACTGAACAAACCCAGTTTCCAGAGTCTCTCCTTATAGGGCCTATTCTCCAGGCCCCTAATCATATGGGTGAAATTTCTCTGTACCCTTTTGAGCTTATCCACATCGTTCTTGAAGTGTGGTGCCCAGAATTAGACACAGTTCTCCAGCTGTGGTCTCCCCAATGCCGAATAGAGGGGGAGGAGCACCTTTCTGGATCTCTTGGCAACACATCAGCTGATGCACACTAGAGTTCTTTTTGCCCTGCTGGTGACTTCATTGCACTGATGGCTCATATTCATCCTCTGGTCAGTTGTCACCCCCAGGTCCCTTTCAGATGCAGTGTCAGCCAGGGGACCACCACTCATCATATCGTTATGATGAGGGTTCTTCCCACCCAGATGAAGGACCCGGCACTTGCTCCTATTGAACCGCATCTGATTGCATTGAGCCCATACAGCCAGCCTGTCAAGGTCATTCTGGACCCTTACCGTGTCCTCAGATGTGCCCACATTTCTGCACAGCTTGGAGTCATCCACACATTTAATCACTGTGCTTTCCACTCCCCGATGTAAGTCATTGATAAAGATGTTAAAGAGCATGAGCCCGAGCACTGATCCCTGGGGGGGACACCACTTGAGACAGCCCTCCAGGATGAAGCCATCCCATTGATTACAACTTGCTGGGATCGGCCTCTGAGCCACTTGCCAACCCACCTCACTGTCTACTGGTCTAGGCCAGTACCCTCCAACTTAATAAATGAATCTTATGGGAAACAGCATCAAAGGCCCTGCTGAAGTCTAGGTAGATGATGTCAACCACATGTCCCATATCCAGCTGGTTAGTTACCTAGTCATGGAAGGACACCAGGTTTGTTAGGCATGACCTCCCCTTGACAAAGTCATGCTGTTTGTGTCTTAATAACCCGCCAGTTACGAGCTTGTGGTTGACGGTCTCCTTGACAATTTTTTCAAAGATTTTTTCCAGAACCAATGATTTTTCCCAGAAATTTTTGACTGTGTAAGGATGGTTTCTTTTTGAGCAGTGAAAATTGCCTCCTTAAGCAAGCACCACCATTCTTGAACTCGCAAATTGTCCAGTCAATGGTTGCAAAGGGCGTTTCTAACTAGACTCCTGAGTTTCCAAAGTCTGCCCATCTGAAGTCTAGGACTTCTGTTCTGCTGGCAGAATTCCCAGTCTTTCAGTGGATGGAGAATCTGATGGGTCATGATCACTGTTGCCCAGAGTACCTCCAACCTTCAGGTCACCTACCATGTCTTCCCCTTTGGTCAGCACCAAGTCCAGAGTGGTTTTACCCCTAGTCGGTCCTTCCACAGCCTGTGTCAAGCAAGGCTGCCAAGAAGTTGGTTCACCTGCTGGAACTGACTGAGTGGTCTTCCCAACAGATGTCAGTGTTGTGGAAGTCACCCAAGACTATCATGTCACGGTTTTTTTATGTGATGCTTTTATGCATAGTAAAATAGTCTACTGCACATTAAAGCACATGTGTAGATGTCCCATGTCATGACTTATTTTAACTAAATGCCTATTTTCTTATTCCTGTAAAGCAGCATGCACATAATTCATATCATAGAAGTGCTACACATTTTTCCTTGTAATGGTTTTGAACTACTACTATTTGTATTAAATTTACTTTGCAAGAAAACTTCAAACCATCAGTTTAAAGTCCGTGATAAATATTCTGCAGCATCTCCTAAGAAGCTTTGCCCAGAAAAACTGGGGATTCTAACATAGACTGCATGCTCTGTATATGGCAATGGGCACAAAACAAGATATTGATCCATTTGGAGGATTTTGGAGACAAAAAACAAGCCCAAACTGCAAATTAATTCAGTCTAAGTATTTCCATCAGTTTATGACAGACCTACTGGGAGCAGAAGACTGGCTTTGAAATTCATATCCAGATATGTATTCTGAGACTTAACCTTTCTTCTATGTCTAATATCAGGTATCAACACAAAGGGATTCTAGCTTAGACTGATAAAGGGGAAAAATCAATTGATGACCATATTAGCAGAGTAGATAACTTATTAATATCTAGTAAAATATAACTCTGCCCATATTCTTCATAAGACTGTGAGCCTGGACAATAGCTTGCAGTTCAAATACAAACTTCTCTATGCCATCATACTTCAGTCAAAATTTATCAACATTATTTTTTCAATGTCTGTTACACTTGTGCCTCAAAGCCCTGCACTTCATATATGATCAGAATGGGGTTTTTTAAAGTCCCTGTTAAGACAAACAGTTCAATTCCTGGGATAGTGCAGTTGATATACAATTTAATATGAGATTGAAAACAGAATAAGGAGCAGTATTCAGGGAATTTTCTTTTTTTTTTTTTTAATTGGTGGCCCTAAAGAAAGTAATCTATGAACTCTTCTTTTTTGTTATTCATAGCCTCGCTCACAACTGCTTGGACTCTTATTTCTTACAGTATCTTTAAATGAATTCTGAGCAACCACTAAGATACAGAAAGACCATATAGGGGCAAGAAGCAGAGAAATCAGGGCAGAAAATGGTGCATAGGAAAGGGGTATGGAAGGCAATATAATGACAGTCTGAAAGTGCATTAGAAGTAAATATGTACAAACACATGCTGACAGAGAATCTCTGCCTCAAAGAGCTCACAATCAAAACTCCACAAACATCACCAAATGATATGAAAAGAAACAAAGAGGAAGAGAGGTAATGTGACTTCCTGAGAGAAGGGTTTCTGTGACTCACTTTTTCCACTTGCAGGTATGGTAGTGTAGATCATTAGGGAGATCCATTCAATCTGTCTTACACCTACTCAGAGGGGAAAAACAATCACAGGCTTTACACATTCAATATATATTATTATTAATTATATCTATAGTACAACAGCTAGGCAGAGTGCAGCAGTTCAAAAGGATTTGATGGCACAATTCTCTCAACATTTCTTTGCCTATAAAGTCATACACAAGACAGTGCCACCAAGAGAAAGACTGCAACACACACTCCCTACTAATACAGAAATTGTTTATAACAGTCTGTCCACCTCTTTTGGTCTGCAGAGACAGATTTATTGCCCTCCGGTCCACTCTGCTGGTAGTAAAGCTCATCGTCGATTCCACCAGTATATCACTACAAAAGTCCTGACCTCTAACTGGAACACAATGCAAGTGCAAGCCTGTGCTAAAGAAAAGCAATGGGTGGTTTCTTTCTGACACATTCTGAGTTGCTAAACAATCACCTTCAAGTATTTTATGTTATAATTTTTCACATATGTGTGGGACTCTTTCTTTATCTTATCAACTGGTGCAAAAGAGTGTTTTTTTTTCCAGAAGCAGCCTATGACCCCTATGTCCCCAACCTATGACCTATATTTCTGGAGCCCAAAAGATCCCGAAAAAGTTATAAAACAGATTTTTGTTTCAGATATACCATAGGTAATTCCCATGTATGTGTTATTTCATGATCAGTAGGCCATGAGGAAGGGTGACGTTCCCTTGGCATTGACAATCATTTTTAAGAGCCAGTGATGTGCTTCATCCAGCAGACAGCTTGCCAGAGGTTTACATGAATAGCTTTGTCATGCTCACAACCAAATCTTGCACTAGAGGTGTTGTTGAGCCCCAGCTCAAGTCTGGGATCGTGCCTGGTATGCAAAAGCCAATAAAGATACCAGGGGTGAAAGTATAAAGATTTATTGCTAGCAATACAAGGTGCAAGCGGAATAATTTCACGTAACAAGCACACAGATTCTTAATTCTAAGCATCTTTTATACAGGAGTATTGGACCTTCATAAGCATTCTTGTTTGCTAATTGGTTATAAGGGAGTGATGCAAGGAGTTCTTTACTGAGCATGTCTCTATACCTGTGTTTTAGCTATGTATCTCATTTCCATACATGTATGTTTCATTAGCATACTTTCTCCCCACCTAGGGGTGTGAATCTTAATATTTAAATCAGCTCTTTGCCCTAGTCCTCTGATTCTGTTTTTGTTTTCAAGCCTCCTTTATCTAAGACTGTCTTCTCCTTATCATTGCAGATGGGCATTAGTTACATAACAGAGACTTTTGCTTGGGCTATGTGTAGTGGTTTCTAGGTCAAACCTGACACAGGGAAGCCACTCTTCAGGAAGGCAACCCTTGGGAGAATGAGGACCAATGGACACAAACTAACAAAGGGAAGATCTAAGCTGGATGTAAGGAAGAACTTCTTCTCCGTAAGGGTAACAAGAACCTGGAACACTCCTAGCAGAGGTGGTGCGGTCGCCATCCTTGGAGGTGTTTAAGAGAAGGCTGGATAAGCACCTTGTTGAGGTAGTTTGAGATCATTATCCTCCTGCCTATGGCAGGGGACCAGACTTGATAATCTTCCAGGTCCCTTCTGGTCCATTGATTCTATGACAAGAAAAGCAAAAGGAATCCATGACATTTCTATGCTAATAGGGCTAAACGTATAAGGCTAGAGAGTAATATAGGCCCATTGCCTGATACAGATAGTAAAACTAATCAGTGATCTATAAAGAAGAATATTTAATAAATATTTTATGTATTTAGAGAATAGCATAATCATTTCTTGATAGCATCATCATTTCATGCGATGATGTGGACAGACTAGAAAGCTTACCTTCCATTACAAAATGAAAATATTAGGCAGGTTTGCTAAAAATAAAACAAAACCAAAACAACCTGACTACTACTACTAAAGTTGCTGTTGTTTTTTTATTATATTTCAGAAGATGGGTGAGGACTGCCAACTTTAACAGTATTTAAAAATATAAAAGGGAATTCAATGCAGACAAGTGCAGGGTACTGCATCTAGGGAGAAGGAACCAGCAACACACCTATAGGCTGGAGAAAACCTTTCTTATCAACACAGTGGCAGAAAGGGATCTTGGAGTGATTGTTGACTCCAGGATGAACATGAGCTGCCAATGCGAGGAAGTGGTCAGTAAGGCTAACCGCACCTTGTCGTGTATGATGCATCACTAGCAGGTCCAGGGAGGTGAGCCTTCCCTAGATGCGGTCTCAGTCAGGCTGCAGCTGGAGTACTGTGTCCAGTTCTGGATGCCGCACTTCAAGAGGGATGTGGCTAGCACTGAGAGGGTCCAAAGGAGGGCCACTCGCATGGTCAAGGGACAGCAGGTCAGGCCCTACGAAGAGAGGCTAAAGGGCCTGAATCTATTCAGGCCCTCTCAGCCTTCCACAAGAGAAGGCTGAGAGGGGATCTGGTGGCCATTTACAAACTCACCAGGGGGGACCAGCGGAAATTGGGTGAGACTCTGTTCCCCTGGGCACCACCGGGGGTTACTACGACTAATGGCCACAAATTGTTAGAGAGAAGGTTCAGACTGGACATCAGGAGGCATTACTTTATGGTTAAGGCTGCCAGGCTCTGGAATAGACTCCCCAGGGAGGTGGTGCTCTCTCCTACCTTGGGGGTCTCTCCTACCAAGAGGAGGCTGGATAGATATTTGGCAGGGGTGTTATGACCCCAGCACTCGTTCCTGCCTGGGGCAGAGGGTCAAACCTGATGATCTGTTTAGGTCTCTTCCGACCCTAAGCACTATGAAACCTAAAGAACTCTCTAGACTTTTTTGCCTGATGTCAATCCAGCTAAAATAATGGAATGGCTAATTTGGGAATTATTCAACATGTTTTCATGGAAAGTGGGTGTTGGAAGGCATATCTGGTACTCTGAAGATTGTAGGTCTGATTCGTGTGCTTGGATTCGAACAATTTACTTGAGATTATATGGTTTTTGTTTTTGCTTTCATTTAAAATGAAATTAGATACTCTTCTGAAAGGCCTGCTTGGATCCAGGTTAATGCAGGAGGTGAGACCTGGTGATTGTAGTGATCTGGTCTCACCTCGTAGTCTATGAACCTATGGATGTTCTTATGTTTTGATTAAGTGAGGCAGGGCTCTGAAGGTGGCCTACTGTTTTATCAAGTAGGAAGGCAGGGGAGATATGTACCTTTTATAGACTAATATCTAGTTAGTGTATAAAGGTGTGTATCTGTCCTGCCTTCTGACTGACTTAGGCCAAAACATCTGCCTAAGCTGTATACCTCTCTCTCTATTAAGTATATCATTGTTTCCCTAGCCTGGATCAGTCTATCACCAATAAAATAGACATGTAGAACCAGAATATAGGTAGAAGATAGAGATGTTTATGTAGGAGATTAACAAGAGATCACTGGCTTTGTAAATTTTCCAAAGTAACAGTTCAGTGTTGGAGAATGCTGCTTTGATAAAATTGAAGCCTTCCATGGAAATGTGTTGAGCCCATGAAAAAAGTTTTGACAGACATAAACCATGTGCATGGCTTGTTTAGCCAGAGTATCTCTCTGGTTCTCTGTTATCCAAATTGCAACCTGCCCATCCACCAGCTGACCCAACCAGTTGGTGGGGCTGGCAAGCTGGCAGAAAATTAGGCAGGCAGAAAAGCCAGCTGCTCAGCTGGTGAGCAGGTGGCCTGGCCATCTTATTGCTGGTTCTCTTCCCATCTTGCTACTGGCTGCCCTGTTACCCTGCTTGTGGGTGGGTATGTTCCTCTGCTTCCAAGGGACTTGGTCAGCAGGATGCCAGCCTTGCCTTGCTGTCTGGCTGGCTGCCAATCTTCACAGCTGATGGCAGAGTACCTGGGTGCTATAACATAGTTTTCAGTTTCCAAGTAAAATTGTGCAAAGGTGGTGTTTGCTTCTGATGGAGTAGTAGACAAAATATCAACAAACCAGAATTCCCCAGGTTTCTTCCTTTTTTTTCAACTCATTTTACACTTGGGGTTGACAATGCAATGCAGAGGGACTGGGTTGTTGGATTGGAAACTAATCAGGGTGTGTTGGCAAAGCCAGTGGTACAATAAAAGGGTGTAAGAGCAGACCTTTACAACAGGTACATGTAATAAGCAGAAGAGAAGAAATAAGCTGCCATTTCAAATACTTTACAGTCTGAAGTACATGCCTCTGAACCATTGGTATAGAAGGTCAGAGCTCTGTGACACAGGCTAACTACCTCTCTCTGATCATAGTTGCTATTGTTATTTTGCTGTGTAGAAGAGGTAAGTTCCTAAGTGATTTGAATGGGGAATTAACTTGACTTCTGTTTGTGTAGGAAAAACTTCCTTTGATGCCACATGCTAACAGGTCTTTTTTAGAAGGCTGCTGCATTTATACTGTGCAGCTCAGAGATGAATTTTCCTGGAATTGAATTGCTTTGAATATTATTCTAGCACCATAAAGCATCTGCCTGCCTCAGTTTGATGGTTAGATAATCTAGTAACTCTAAAACAGTTGCATGGTCAGACTCGTCTAATGATAGAAATTAAAAACCCATCACTCCTCAACTTGACCCCATCGTGTCTCGTATGGGAAGTCCTGTAGTAACATACATCTGTAAAACTGTTTTCTTGAGAAGACATGACAATTCCTTCTGAGTTAAGTCTGTTTTGTCAACATGTATTTACTGCATGGGTACTACAATAACACTTTAAATTAAAAGCAACTATAACATATGTTCTGTAGGTGAACAGTTTGCTGGTTTTAACAAGAATGGTGCTTAGATACCAAAAGAAATAAATTAATGGACTAGATCATCCAAAATAAGTTATAAGGAAATGCACAAGTTACAATCCTTCATTGGGTATAAAAAGATAAACTTTTCTCATATAGATGTTTGCATTAATATATCGTAATAGATTTGTTTTTCCCCACTCAGCAGGTTTTTGAGAGGTCAGAGGAGTAGAAAGTTGCAGAAAGAAGTGTTCTTTGGGAAGCTGTAAGGAATGTGGTATTTACAAGCGGGGGCTTAGTATTTCTTTAGTTTTTGGATTTCTGGAAAGTAGAGTGGATCCCACGGGGGTACAAAACTTTTGTAGGTCTGTTGAAGTGAGGAGACCTATGGCAGTTTACATGAACTAAGGATCTATTCCAGTTTGGTATTACTTTGTTCATCAGCATATACCTTATGCTGTAATATATGCATGTGTACACGTGTGTGTGTCTATAATAATGTTTTTTAAATAGTGAAAAAATGTATTAATTCATTGGTTCATGTCTGGAATGCCTTTTGAAAGCCAACTATCAACCCTTAAAATGGACCTGCAAATAGAAAAATGAATACAGCTTTAATAATAGCCCTGCAAATGCCATGACTATGATTTAGTTGCTGTATTTGTTATCACTGCTCTCTGACTGCTGTTCTTTATTGGCATGTGTGCCTCAATTGTTCAAACAAGACAATGTCTGAACATTGATGTCATATTTTTGTTACTGCAAAAAGCCTACATTTGACCTTTCTTTGTGAGTGTGACACTAGTAGAATCCTGCTCCAGTTCCTAGCAATCTACTAAATCCTTAGAGAGTTTACTAGTTAATTATTGCCAAGTGAATTTTTAATTTGCTCCCAAGATTACATTGGTGAATACTGTCATTACTGGGAAGTTTATTTTAGAAATTGGCACTAGAGGGAGCTAAGTAATTGTATCATTTATGTATCTAGGAAAAAAAAAAAAAAGAACATTCATTTAAAAACTTGCATTTTTTTCTGAACCTGCTGATTTTACAAATATGGCAGCTATGCCTCAGCAAATTATAAGCAATAATGAATTAGTTAATTTTCCTTAGTGAAAACTGCTATGCTAAGATTATTAAATTACTGTATTTCTACTTAGTGAAAGTAGCTACTAGTCAGTAAATTAGGATTTCTAGGACTCTTTAGGGAGAGGGATTTTTTACTATTATCCTTGTTTATCATTATTTTTGTCTTAACAGAATTAAAGTGCTCATAGTTACCTTCTCTAAATATAAGTTTGCTCCCAAATGTATTACTGGATGGATGGCTTCATAGAATATAGTAGCTCCAAACAACAAAAGAAGATATTTGTTGTACAGGTTATACTGAATTTTCAAGATTTTCTGTTTGAGGCAAAGTTGTGCCTCAATACAATAGCCCTTTTTAATGTTTTTTTTAAGAAAGTGCAGGGGTCCAGTTCATTCCCTGTTTAATGAAAAAAAGAATGTGGGGAACCTTCAGTGGGAACTGGTTTGGGCCTTGGATCTGCATAACTCATAATCCAGACTTGTAGTAGAATTTTGTCTTCAGGGTTGCATGTCCTTAACTCCAAACTGTATGCTGAACTGTAGAATTCTGCTGCAGTCCAGAATAGTTTCATAAATGCATCCACATTTTCATATTGCCTGTGCTCCAAAGTCATAAAAACATTTGTTGAATATGACTTGATTATGAATATGACTTTTTAATATAATGTAGAACTTAGTCACAGCACCATTTAAAACAATTATATTATTTTGACTTGATTTCAGGAATTTTTAACATAGCTGCCTACCAAATAAATCATGGCTCTGAGTGCTACTAAGTGGGTTGCATGGATATTTCTTTGAATGTTACTTAACTTAATTGCAAGTATTCTAACTTCAAAGGGTTGCAGTTTATATAACCAACAAAAATGTGCTTATCTATAAGCTGTGGAGTTTTCAAGGAGACTTCTCAATCTTCTATCCCCACAAACTCTGTCTCTGTCCACTGTGTCTCAGTGCATTGCTGCCTCCACCTTTCTCAAAGCCAAGCAGAGATTGCCAAGCCCTTTTGTCCTTGACATCTGAAAGAGCAGCAGGCCTTGTTTCTTCTTGCAGTCAGTGTGGGGGGTTGTAGGATATCTCTTCCTAATGACTGCCTCGTTGTGGGGCAAATACCTCTTCACCACTCTCTCTAGTTAAGCACACATGTTCAAAAAGCATGAAGTGGAAGTGCTCTAAGTATCGCACTTTACTTAAGGCATTCTAGGTTGGGCTGGGAGTGAACAGAACAGATGTTTGCCCTTTGGTGTGGAGTGGCTCAGAGCCAGCCTGCACTGGCCGAGGCCAGAAGATTGGGGACAGTCCTGCATGCCTTAAAGAAGGCTGCTGGTGAATGCTGAGCCCAGCTGAGCAGTTGGCCACCCCTCATTGGCAGCAGCTGGGAGGTGAGAGTAGGGGAACAGAGCCCCCCACCGCACTGCCCCCTCAACTATACTGGCTTGAGTTTTGGGGGGGACGGGATGGATCTGCGTGGCAGGAGGGTTCCATTACCCCCTTACCCCAGCCTCCTGACAGCTGTAGCCAGGGACTGCAGCTTAGAGCCACATGCAGCTTTTCCTGCACTGGGACCTGGGGACAGAGGAGGTAGGAGAATGCAGCCCCCTGATATGTGGACCCAGCTTGGCAGCCAAGCCTAAGACCTGAGCCAGCAAGCAGGGGCCTCCATTCCCTGTCCCACTGTCCAGCCACATAGTGAGAAAAAAGCCTTTTCTGTCTCTTCTCTGTGACAGCTTAGGGGTGGGGCTGGGCCAGTGTTCACCTGCAGCAGAAGAGCACCAGCTGAGGCTAGCATGCTGCCTAGGGAGGGCCCTTTGGGATTCTGGGAGACTGTGATCTAACTTGAGTCATGAGGGAATCTGGCGCAGACATTCGATAAAACATTCCAACCTAAAGTGATTTGGTCTGGTACTACATCCATCCAGGTCTATCTTAGACCAGGATATGCCATTTTTAAAGTGGTCTATATGTGCTGAACATCTGTTTGATTATGGGTGTAGAGCAGTTTCTGAGCTCTTATCGCATGATATATGTAATGTCTGTACCTGGTCACTGTTTCCAGGAGGAGCATAAGGCTACAAAGCCTAATAGTTGTCTCTTTAATAAGGAACATGCTTGTCAGAGAAACATTTCTTTGCTTTGCTCCAGTTTGCTGACCTTTGTTATGGTTACAGATACAGATATAGGTACAGATTCATAGATGCTAGGGTCGGAAGGGACCTCATTAGATCTTCAAGTCTGACCCCCTGCCCGGGGCAGAAAAGAGTGCTGGGTCTAGTGCCCCCAGCCATATGCCTATCCAGCCTTCTCTCAAAGACTCCCAAGGTAAGGGAGAGAACCACCTCTCTTGGAAACCCATTCCAAATTCTGTCCACCCTTACCATGAAGAAGTTTTTCCTGATGTCCATCTAGCCTAGATCTGCTCTCCATCAGTTTGTGACCATTGTTCCTTGTTACCCCAGGAGGCACCCTGGTGAACAGAGCATCTCCAATTCCTTGCTACTCCCTAATGAATTTGTAGGTGGCCAGAAGATAACTTCTCAGCCTTCTCTTGTGGAGGCTGAAGAGATTCAGGTCCTCTAGTTTCTCCTCATAGGACTTGGCCTGTAAACCCTTAACCATATGAGTGGCCCTTCTCTCGAACCTCTCTATGTTATCCACATCCTTCTTAAAGTAAGGCGCCCAAAATTGGTTGCAGTACTCCAACTGCAGTCTGACCAATGCTGCAGAGAGGGGAATTATCACCTCCTTAGATCTGTTTGTCATGCATCTGCTATGTGTGGTTAGCTTTGTTGATGATTTTGTCACACTGATGACTCATGTTCATCTTGGAGTCGACTATAACTCTGAGATCCCTTTCTACTTTTGCATCTTTGCTTCCTCCTATTTTGAAAACTGAATGCAGATGAAGCATAATAACAGAATACAGTAACTATATGATAATACTCAGAGCTTACTGAAAACTTGAACATTGTAGACCTGAGTTCTGGTAGATAACCTGCACTCCTAGGTAGATACGAAGAATATTCTACATGTATTGAAAAGCTGTCATTTACTATGAATTGGGCAGTTTAGTGGCATTTGGATCATATTGGTGCTTGTTGTTCTTTCAGCATTTCATTGTAGAGTCTCTAGTTTGGCCACCTTGAGCTTGTGTTTGGCTCTTCGGGCATATTTTCTTACCAGTGATGAAGTGAATAGATGTTACCTCTGTCTACACTGCAGCACTGTCAATAGCAGTATTGGGCCTGGCATTGTACTGGTCTCATCTTTTTTCTCTTTGTGGGACTGTTCTTAGAGTGGTTATGATGTGGTTATGATATTGGTGAGGACAGCATAGTTGTTTCCTTTTTTACTAAGAATTTCAGAATTTTAGACCTTCAGTGGGGATAACTCTTCAACATCCTTTTATTTCATATGAAACAGTCTTCCTGCATAGACCAATTTAATCAAATTATTTGCTATTTATAGTAACTTTATGCTAAACTGCTGTGTATAATAATTTCTTGGTAGTTTTCTGAATTGATATCAAATAGGCTCCTGAAAAAAAACAGCATATGAATTTTGGACCTTTTATCAGTTGTGAACAGTCATGAAATTACATGGAAAACAAAGTGTAATTTCACAATGCAGGATGACTAATACTTGATGCAGTGCGCAAATAATCAATTTCAAATAAGTACTAGAAGTGTTTCACTAATAAAAGGTAAGCTTTCCTTTTTAAGTCAAATAAGTCAGGAATGCCTGGTACTTTTTCACATTTTCATCTTGATTTGGTGCAGATTTTACGATTTAATACATTATTTCTGCATTGATGCCTGGACACCATAAGAAGACATCATGACTTGGTTATTACATTTTTCAGTGCCTGAATGTGAACTGTGGATTATGTTTAGGGTTCTTATGTTATGAAAAAATAACTTTTGGATAGAAGTCCATTATATTGATCCCTATAGTTTCAATAAAGTATTTTAGGTTACAAAGTATCTGGCCTGTTTGTCCGTCTAGAATTGTTTTCTCAAAATGATTGAAAGTTGGATTGTTTTATACTTCTGATTTAGGATGGACAAATGTTATTTTAGAAATGGGTGGTGCTGGAGTCATCTTATACTACAACTTATATAAAAAATTGATCTCTTATTAGTTTATTGTTAACCTGACCCTGATTTGGTTTATTTTGTTCTATGTATCTGTACCATAATAGTCAATGATCTCATCTAGCTGTTGGATTTCTTGAAGATAAAAAGATACCTTTCCCAAATGACACTTCTACAAATCACAGTTTCCCTAAAATTTTTTAATTACTTTATTGAGAGTTATCAGCCCCTTAACGCTTCTGCAATTTACTGTACAGCTGGCACAAGTAATGGTATATAGTTTATCTTCTCTAGTTCCCTTGAATTATAATTTTCTTCTGGTGAAAAAAGATAGTTATGAAACTCTCTTCCACAGTCTTCTGCTAGGTTTCATTCCAAAATGTGGGATTCATGTGGCTTCATTTGTTTAATCTTTGGCAAAGGTCAGGTTTTCCTCTGATACAGTACTTAGTAGCTGAGCAAGTACACAGCATTGCTATTAGGACACTGATCTTTATCTTGTTTAATTTTTGTTATGTGCAGGGTTGCTGTTACATATCACTCACATGGCAGAAAGGAAGTATCTGCTTATTCATCAGCACCATTTAAACACAAACCACGTCATTAAGGTAGGCCAATATTCTTATAGTTTATAAATGGGAGACAAGCACTTAGATAATAGCCAGTGTTTCAAATTATGCAACTGTGTACACACTTCTGCATGCAGTAAGTAAGCAGATGTGTAACCAGCTCAATGGGCATGTCCATAACTTTTCTGCACATACTGTATATCCATGATGATAAGTTACGCCTGTAGAACTGTATGTGTCCATCCAACCTTGAAAATCTGGCCTTGAAGGACTTGCCCAAGCTTATGCCCTGAGCTAGAGGCATTGAGAGGACTACAAGTTTATATTTCTCAGTTTACTGCTATCGACTCTCCTGTCCCAGCCAACTGTTCATCACTTCTCTCTCTGTGCTTCAGGACACCAGGGCTTCTCACCTCTGTTTTTAGCTCCCTTTCCCACCCCAGCTCTCCCACTTGCTGGCCATTTTCCTGCTTTTTTTGTGGGGACTGGGCTTTTTTCATGGGGGACCTACCAAATATGTGGTTTCTGTGAAAAGTGCAAAATCATGGATTTGGTAGGTCCCTACCCATCCGTGTTTGGGTCTCCCAGCCACAAGGTGCACCATACACTTCTGCAGCTGGGAGCCCTGTTCAGGATCAGAGCTCAGCCACAATGGGGACCCTGTGCTTCTGCAGCTGGGAGCTCCATCAGCTAATCAGGGCTCCCAGCAGGGGCAGCTCGCATTCAGTTAAAGGTGTGATAGGAACTGGCAACAAACTTATTACACAAAATAATCCTGGTTTTATCATGACATTAATGGAATGAACGTGTGGCCAGGTGAGGCCACTACTTAAGATGTGATTTCATAGACATTAGGGCTGGAAGGGACCTCGGAAGATCATCGAGTCCAGCCCCCTGCCCAAAGGGCAGGAAGTCAGCTGGGGTCATAGGATCCCAGCAAGATAAGCATCCAGTTTCCTCTTGAAGGTGTTCAATGAAGGCGCTTGAACCACCTCCGGTGGCAGGCTGTTCCAGACCTTGGGGGCTCAGACAGTAAAGAAATTCTTCCTTATGTCCAGCCTGAAACGATCTTGAAGTAGTTTGTGACCATTCGACCTCGTCATCCCTTGGGGCGCTCTGGTGAACAAACGTTCCCCCAGATACTGGTGGTCACCCCTGATAAACTTGTAGGTGGCCATCAGATCACCCCTGAGCCTGTGCTTTTTCAGGCTAAAGAGCCCCAGGGCTCTCAGCCTGTCATTGTAGGGTCTGCTTCCCTGACCTCTGATCATGCGTGTGGCTCTTCTCTGGACTCTGTCAAGCTTCTCCACATCCTTTTTGAAATGTGGAGTCCAAAACTGGACACAGTACTCCAGCTGCGGCCTCACTAAGGCCGAGTACAAGGGGAGAATGACGTCCCGGGATTTGCTTGAGAAGCATCTACGGATGCAAGCCAGCGTTTTGGTCACTTTACTAGCCGCAGCATCGCATTGCAGGCTCATGTTCATCTTGTGGTCAATGATGACCCCCAAGTCTCTTTCTTCCATAGTGCTAGCCAACATAGCACTGCCGAGCCTATAAGGATGCTGCGGGTTTTTTTTCCCAAGGTGGAGAACCTTGCATTTATTGGCGTTGAACACCATCAGATTCTTGTCCACCCACTTGCTGAGCCTGTCCAGGTCAGCCTGGATCACCCGCCTGTCTTCTGGTGTGGATGCTTTGCCCCCAAGTTTGGTGTCATCGGCAAACTTGGCCAGTCCACTTCTGACTCCAGTGTCCACATCGTTAATGAAGATGTTGAACAGTATGGCTCCCAGGACAGAGCCTTGGGGGACCCCACTGGTCACAGAACACCACGATGAGTGACTTCCATCAATTACTACCCTCTGGGTCCGCCCCCGGAGCCAATTTTCCAGCCAGTGCATCGTGGAGGACCCAAGGCGACAATTGGCCAGTTTCTCCAAGAGGCGATCATGGGACACCAGATCGAAGGCTTTTTTGAAGTCAAAATATATGACATCAATCTCTCATTAATGAGTTAATCAATAATGAGTTAATCATGTCTTAAGTGTAATATGTGTCAGGAGCCCAGCAGTGAGAAAGCAGTGGGCTGGAGCTGTGTAGCATGTGATCTCAGGAGGGTGCATGGAGAGGGAACATGCCAACATCTCTACAGCTCAACCAGAAGGAAATGAAGATGCAGCAAAAGTCCCAGAAAGAAGTAACAATAAATGTGACAGAAATTTATTAAGAGAGTGTTTTGAGGCCTCAATAACTTACTTTGTTTGGCAAAGGTAAGAAATGTGTGTTGATGAAAGGGAAGGTGACTTTGATCATGTGAACTGTGGAACTTTGAAGAAGATGGAAGGAAGGAAATATTTGAATATTAAAGTATGTTCATAGATGCACTGGGGGCATTCAGAGTGGGAAGTGAGCTAAAGTTTATGTGGGTTTGTTAGATGGGCAAATATGAAGGGTCTTTCATGAAGAAATTAATTGCTGCTTTCAGAGATTGGAGCTGATGAAGGTTGTTTCATATTAATATCCTGGAGAAACAGTAGATATAGGACTTGGAAACAAGACCTGAAAATGGAAGCCACCATCTCTCTCTTTCTGAAAGCCCCTCAGTTAAGCAGCTTTGAACTGCAAGTATGAAGTTCACTCTAGTGAAATCAAACTCCTTTTCTTAAGGATTCATGAAAGAAGATAAAATAGAGGAGGCAGAGCCAAAAATTATACTCTTGGTCCAAAACTGAAATGTTTGGCTCTCACTGCTCTAGAGCATGCACATGTGACATAAGCATTTTCAGTGCCAAGTGCTGCCCTGTTCCAATAGTATTAGTGCTCCCACACATGTCCAAAATGTGGATAGAGGTTAGAATAGAGGGCTGAGGTAGCATAGTTCTTCTGAACACTGCTTCAGTCATTTGAAAAAGACATTGTTTCTACTCTAATGCATTATCTGTAAGGCATGTACAGTGCAAAGTCAGCCTATAAGTTCATGAAAGCCAGATAGTGTTCTGTAGAGAAAGGTAGCTGGCCACCACACATGGGCAGGAGGGAGACTTTTCACAAACTGAAGAAAAATGATATTTTAAGCAGAATTTCCCGGCACATCCCATTTGTAGTGCTCTGACATGTTTATTGACATTACCTTCACCCTAATATAATATTGGGAAGGGCACTTGAATAGAATGGCATGATGGAGATCAAACCCTATTCCTGTTTCAGTGGGGTTTTTTTAGCAAACTACTTGCTTGCCTTATGCATGTTTTTCTGTGCTAGTGAAGCATCTGTGCCTTTAATTATTCCTTCCCTTGACTGGAATAACTTACTGTCTGCAGCAGTGTCGCATGAGTAACTACTAGAGAGGTTGCAAGATACTTCTATTTTTAACCATGTGTCTGTTAGAGTTAAGTCCCATTAAAGTTTCAGTTCAGAATGTTTTGCTTAGTTTTAACAAATTAAATCCCTCTGTTGGCATCTAAGGAGCTAGAATGGCATTCATACAAATTTGCCAAACTGGCCAACATTGTCTCCATGTTTCTTTGTGTTCCCATCTCTGTCTGTACATATCTATTATCTTTTGTCTTATATTGTATAAGCCACATAAGACGCCTGTGGGTAATGTGGGCAACCATGTAAACTGCAAGTTGCCCTAGTCATTTGCCAAATGCCACTGATTTCAAGTTGACAAAAAATTGCCACCTAAGTTGTGGGGAACAGTCTTGTCCTTGTTGTTCCTAGCTCACCAAGCCTTGTTACTCAGAGTACTTTGTATCTAATACTAGTCTTGAAATTCATAGTCAACTAGTCAGTCTCAGGGTTGCTAATAAGCACTACACTGACAGTGGATGTGGTGGACTAGAAAGATTACCCCCTGCTGCACATGCTGGGTAATACCTGGATTGTCAAAACAGCCTGTTATATGAAGCTCAGGTTGTTTGGAGTGGGGATCATTTTTATTTTGTTTGTATAGCAACTGGCATAATGAGAGTCTGATCCATGAGTTGGGCCCACTGAGCTGTGACAACAACAACAATGCTGTAGTTAATACATAATGTTTTTGGTCTGAGTTAAATTGCTATAATTTCATATGAAATATTTTAGAAAATCAGATGAGCGCATAATAAAATAGAAATAGCTTATTGAAGGTATAAGAAGGTCTCAGCATTCCAACCATAATAGGAATGTCCAGAATTGGACAAACAGTTTAGTACTCATTAGCAGCCATCAGTCTTGGGAGACCATGGAGATTGCACCTTTGGTGGACTACCAGATACCACCACAGCTTCTTGAGTGACTGAGGAGTCCAGTGTGTAACAAGCAGACCCTCTGGCAAGATGCACGTACACACTCAGTTGAGCTTGTACTGGCATGCCACGTACCATTTTGTCTTGCCTGCCTCTGATGCCTCTTTTCCAGCTCATCATTAACCCTCTCCATCTAGAAGTGACATAGGCACTGCTTCATGGCAGCTTTCTACTCACAGCAGTCCAAAGACATTGATTTCCAGCATTGGCCATTGATACATAGCTCATGAAGGTTTTTCTTTCACACATCAACAAAACAAAGTTTGGGCCATCCAAGTTGATGTTTGCCAGTGGCCAGCTCACTGTAGAGTATATCCTTGGGGATTCAGCCATCGCTCATATGATTGAAATGTCCTAACCAGTGGAGGCATCTGTATCAGAAGCACACACATGCTGGGTATCTTGGACCATTCCAGAACAGGGAAGTTGGAGATTTTGTCACGCTATGTTATGAGCAGGATACCGTGGAGATATCAAAGACGGAAACTGTTCAGTTGTCTTTCTTCCTGTGTTAGTATTATGGAAGCAAAATACAAGGGCTCTAGAAAATGGGAGGTGATGGTGATGATGATTCAGAAACATTTCTGAAAACAGTGCGCCAGAGTCAAATTGAGGAAAAGATGCACTAATTACCATATTTATTATAATTGAAGACCAGATTTTTCCCCCCAGATAACATGGGGGGGAGGGGGAGCCTTCTCTTAGTTTTGAGTACTAGGTTGGTGCAGGCAGCAGCTCAGCTCTGGCTTTGACTCCTGACTGAGAGCAGCAGTTAGATAGGAGCCACCACCTGCCCTGGGCTAGGGTGGCTTCTGCAGCAGGGGAGAGGGTGCCCAGCGGTGTGCGTATACAGAAGAGACCTGCCTGAACAGCTTGTGGGGATCGTGAGGGAGACTTTACTTACCCCCTATTCCCCCCTGCTGGTTATTCCCTTCAGATCCAACCTGGTTGGGCCCAGAGCTCCTACCACTGACTGATCAGGGTGGGGCTGGGCCAGGGCCACTGCTATTAACTGCCCCAGAGCTAGAGCACAGCTGCAGCAGAGCAGCAGAAGGTAAACCATGGGAGGAGACAGGCAGCAGGGATCAGGCAGAGACATGGGGAGAGTATGTGGCAGGGAGAGCAGGAGGTGGGCAGCAGGCACTAGGGATGCAAGGGTCAGGGAGAAAGGTGGCAGGGGGGCTAGGAGGTGGGGGGCAGGGAGTGGGAGCAACACCTAGGCACAGGTGGGCAAGGGGCATGGGGGACAGAGGGCAGGCGTAGGTGCAAAACAGTGGGGGTAATGTGGCAGAGGTAAGGGGCAGGGAGACGGGTGGCAAGGGGGCCTAGGGAGTGGGGGGCAGGGAGTAGAAGGCAGGCACAGGGGGCAGAGGGAAGGCAGTAGCGGGTAATGTGGCAGGGGAGCAGGCAAGGATGTAAGGGGCAAGGGTCTTGCTCCTCATCCCCTGCCCCCCCCCTACTGCTTTCTCCAGCACAGCATTGTGGGTGGGGGGAAGGTGCATTTAACATGACCTTTCACTAATTAGATTCTATACATGGAAAATTATAACAAATTTATAGCTTACTATGTATATAGTCTAGTTATTGGAGAGTCACCTTAAATTTGAAATCATCTTGGATTCAGATGAGAAGCCAAAATGAAACTCTGCTCATCCCTTTAAAAATGATTAACTTTTCTCTTTTATTAAATGTTTCATCTGTGGTAAAGTGATTGGCAATTAGTTTCACCATTGCACTTCAGTGTTAATGCTGCAGTGACAGTAACTAGGTTGGATCGTAACAGTTGCAGTCATGAACGCTGCATGCCCCTGGAGGCTGGGGGGGCACAGCGAGCTCCTGCAGGTGGCAGAAGTGCTGTTGGCAGTGGGAGCATGGCGCCGGTGAGCAGGGAGCTCCTGCAGGTAGGTCTTGTAGGGAGCTCACTGTCGGTGGTGGGAGCAGCGGGTGGTGAGTGGCAACTGCTGGCAGGCACCGCCAGCAGTGTCAGCAGTGCCTTTTTGCATGGGGTGCACCACCACGCTCAAGGGATGCATGTGCACCTGCATGCACTACCTTTGCATCACCAATGGTTCCAGCTGTTGTTTCAGGCTGCTGTCAAACACAGACTTTGCTGCTTTATGTTATGTTCCCATTTAAAGGATATCTTAACAGCCATCAGAGACTAAGTTGGCACTATAAGGAAAAGTTTGCTAAAGTTTGGAACAAGTTAGCTTGCTATATTGCCATGCAGGTTCACTAATAGCTATAGCTTTGTTTTTAGAACTGATTTTAATAGTATATGCAATAAAAAATGTCACCAAAAATAATCCATTTTTTAATAAGGGATTTTGTTGTTGTTTTTTAAGAACTTCTCTCTTAAAAACAAAACCATAAAAACCCCTTAACTTCAGAAAAACTGACTTTTTCCCCTTCAACTCAGACCTCTTCTTTTTAAACATTAGCATTTTCTGAGCTATTGCTCATCTTATTTGGGAATGAAATAATCAACCAAGTGAAAAACAAATAGACTTGTGCCCAGACCATAAAAGGCAATTACTAAGAATTACCCAATAGGTTTTTTTTTCTGTCATAAAGTGTCCTCTGATCTTAAATCCCTTTATTATGTGCTTGTCAGGCCATACTGTACCACTGGAAATGGTGGTAACATGCTGTGTTATGTAAGTAAGCACTTCTGTATACACTTAATTCACAAATGCTTATGCATGACTGCAGTTGAGCAGAATTACACCCTTTGGTACCACTGTTTGATGTATTCAGAATAAAAGGTCGTATCTCCTAAGAACTTCAAATAGGAAATGACCAACACCGATTACTTTAGTCCAAACATGATCTGATTCCACTACTTCAGCAGATTACAGAAAACCAAACTGTCTCTAGTTAAGGTTTACACCTTCATTTCCCAGTGGTATGTTTATGACTATTTGCATACTATTTAGGGTGACTGAAAAAAAATATTTAATGGTTTCAATAGCATTCTTATTGTTGCCTAGTGTTGTTCGTCTTGGAAGCCTGCATAAGATGTTCCTTAAGGATGTACTGCTGTGGTAAAGGAAGAAAGGACTGTAAATGCTCACCATAAGAAAAAATTGTCTTAGTAAGCACACCTAAGAACTAGCCAGCACATCCACATGTACCTATCCCAATGTGTACTTGATTTTTGTGTGTGGAAGAAATCTATTTTGCCTTTTGTGCATTTCCTCAGGGAGCCATGTGTTTGCCATTAGGATGAGCTACTTAAGTCAAGCATAAAGTCATATTACCTTTGGTTTTACTGGACGATCAGACAATGACAGTCTGGAATTGATTCAGCAAATAAGTGCAGTGGTGGGAAAAAGACGAACCATGCGTGACAGCGAGCTCCTAAAACACATTGTGTGTGAAGGTGTGCATTGCTGAGCCACTTGCGGCACTGAGTGCTTCCTGCTTATTCCTAGCATCTGATGAATCTTCCCTAGCATTGTCTACGAAAGCTTATGCCTCTGAGCCATGCAGCACCCTCCCTACCTTCTGCTTGACTTCAGATTACCACCCCTCACCATACTTTTGAAAAATGTTGTAACTGAGATCTCCTCTAATATGCCTTTGTCACAAACAGTTCACCCTAATCTCCCCTAATCACCCTAATCATCATTTCATTGCCATGGCTCTTTAACTACAATAAAAAGTGCACCACATATCGTTTCATGTCTCAGCTATATTCCATGTAAATAGATCTGGCTGCTGGCAGGGCTTGCTGTGAAGCACTTCAGAAACAAAAGCATGATTTGGAATGACCTGAGACAGTCTATATATGTAGGCATTTATTCCGCTCCCCTCACAGCAGACACTATACAGTAGCCCAATTTTGAAAGTTTTATTTCAAAACGTCTCCTTCAAGTTTACCACCAAAAAAAATAAGCTCCTAAAGAAATTGGTGAGCTGGATAGATTAGACAGATGGAGGGGCCGTTGAGTACAGTTATTCTGTATATTTTGATCTGTTGACCCTCAACTCTGTGTTATAATATGATTGCATGAGCCACAAGCACTGGGATTTTGTAGTGGAAGATATGGATGCAGCATTGGATGTTAATTGGTGCCCATCCCCTTCACCCACAAGAAGTTTTGTTCTTTGTAAGAAGAATTCAATGGTGCCAGCTTCCCCTTGATTTTATTCCAAGTGTCATCATGCTTACTCTGTTTCTTAAAACTCCAGTTTCTAGATGTGCTAATACATGAGAACTGCTGTTTTTGTTTACCATAAGTGACTTTGTAACCATCACGGTTGTGAATAAAAGTTTCATCATGTGACTTAAAGGTACAGAAAGAAAATAGAGAGCTTGAAAAATACGTGTCACTGGGTACAGTTCACTGTTACTGCACATGTCACCAGTCTTTAGTCTGAGGGCACCATTTCAGATGACAGGCCCTGATCCTTTCTTCCTCTGAGTGCAATCCCATTTTGCCCACTCTTAGACTGGGTTTCTGAGCTCCAGCACTTAGTATACTAACTGCAGCTGTTCACCAGGTCCAGCTGAGTTCAATTCCTTCCTTTCTTCCTTTCAGAAAAGCAGAGCTTTGAGCACAGATGAATAGCTGAGACCTGTGTACATGGGGATCCAAAATGGCTTTTCAGAGCAAAATATACACTTGCAAAATAGAACAAGACCAAAGGGGTTTAAATGCTACAGAAGGTTTTGTATGAGTTTAAATAGCTTACCCAGAAGTTTTGATGCCTGTCTTAACTAAGAAGACTGACTTGACACGGTTGGGGCTCAGTCTTCTTTCAGTAGGCTTTTTCCTTTGGCCTTTAAGAACCATCCTTTTATTCAGGCAGTGATCTTTGTTTCACTTTTTGTTGGTCAGATCACACTTTTTGATACTGGTGAGGGTGTCTGCCCTGAATTGCTGAGGACTGCAAAGTCTGATGTAAAAATTCAAGAGTGAGCAGGGACATTTGTGCTCTGGTAAATGAAGCTGTCTGAAGCCATTGTGTTCTTCCTTTCCTAGGTGCTCCTAGCCTCTGTCTGAATTAACCCTCAAGAATGGCAATAAAGCCAAGGGGTGGAACACATAATATTAAACATATATGAATACCTTTCACAATGTAACATCTGAAAATATCTTATCGTTTATCAGGGATCTGCCTCATGATTTTTGAATGTTTGGGACCTGCAGTACCAGAAATATATTTCCTGTGTGTGTGAAGAGTGTTCAGCACATTGCTGGGAACTGCTAAAAGGCAGATAAAAATAAGCTAAATAAAGAAAAATAAATTGATTTACCCTCCCTGAACTCACTTGCATCCCCTTTCAGAGGTAAAGGTATACTGATCCATTGGGAAGAATTCAGTATACTCTGGTTTCTCTTCAGATTGCATAAATCTTTCACCTTTTACTAAAGATTTTCATGGAGAGGAAGTTATTTCCTGTGCTTTTGTTGGTACTATATTGGGGGCGGGGGGTATGTGGGTTTTTTTTCTCCTCCTCATTAAAAGAAGGTGGCATCTCTGGATATTATAAGAGAATATTGGAAAGAAAAAAAAAAAGAGAAATGTACAAAAAATTGTGTTTTGATTTGGTATAGTTGCAAGTTAGCTTAAAAGGCTGTTACCAAGCTGTTTAGCTCTCACCTATTGAGAACAGTTCAAACCTGAAGCAAATTGGGCATTAATATATTTTGAGGTTTTTGTAGTGCAGATAGCATGGGATCATGTCCACTTTTGAATTACTTTGTATTTCCTGATTCTATGAAGTGTGAAATGCCTTGTTATCGTTATTACTGTCCAACTGAAAGCAGGAAGAGCTTAAATATCACAAGAGAGATTTGTTTTCATGAGATTCCCAAGCCAATGTGATTGATCTGGATGATTCATGTACTTTAGACAAGGTTAACTTATGCCCCTTTACTTTTGTGTTCTTATAATCACTATTTCAAATGCATTTCACTTATAAGACCTACAAGGGAACTCCTGCACAGCAGTACATCCGTATCTCCAAGACCAAATGAAATATAGACACTAAACTGTATTGAATTTGTTTGCACTGCATTTTTATTATTCTGCAGGTGAGAAGGATATAAACTTTTATACTATTTTACTGACTGTTTCTTTCCAACCTCCATAGATGCCATTCTCCCAGCTGTCACTTGTCACTAGTTTGTGCACTGAAGTCATCCCTTTCTAAGGTTTTGTTCCCTCTCACCAATTTCTCTCTCTTTCATTTCTTGACTTGTGTGTTATGAGGAATGTAAGTGAGCTTGGTTGTTATGCTTTGTAAGTTTCATGTCTAATCAATAAAAACAATGATGGGATATTTGATTTTTTTTTACGAAGTAATTAATTTTTTTTTGATTCCTTGATTTCTTGTTCAAAATGAGGGGGTCTGTTCTAGTGATACACACATCCCTAAAGTTTCAGGATAGTATAATCATCAAAAAGTTTTAGAAGCTCATCTAGGTAGAGACCTAACTTGTTTTAGAGGTTGGGATGGAAATGGAATGAAAAGAAACTTTCATGAAAGTGTCCAGTAATTTCTGCCAACTGCAAATACTAGGAACACAGCCCTTCTTTTGAAAGATGGTGGTGGCGTACCTCTGTTCCCACTCCAGCTGTTCACTTACTAAAAGAGGGTAAAAAATGAAGTACACATACTTTGTCCTGGGTTCAGAGATTAGATATGTGCCCACCTATTTTTCATTAGCTGACTTGATTCAACAGATCCCCTAGTGGAGACAAAAGGTCTGTATGCCATTCTTGCACACCTCAGAAGAAGAAATGGGCTTTCTAAACTGTGTTACTTAGCCAGTTTTCTTTCTCTTGCAGTTATTTTCATAAACACACGTAATGAATTTTCTGAAGAACTTCCATTATCATAATACCTCACAAAAGCCTGCTCCCTCATCTACACTGTTAGGAAGATGTGTCTCCAAACAGTTGAAAATAACCAATATCCAACAATAGCCAGTGTTGGATATTAGCTAATTTATTAAACATAATCCATGCCTCATGCTTCTGCTATCCTATATGGCAGCAGGACATATTAGAGAACCACTTTCCAGCCCTCTGAAGGAAAGTATGCAGCACCTTTTGAGTTATACAGTTTACAGTCCCTTGTTCACATCCCAGGGTGACTGAAACCCTAGTTTCATTTTTGCTGTAGTGCTCATCTGTTTGCCACTGGAAAGGCATTTTCTTGAAAGTAGCACGTCACAACCAGGACAGAGTATAAATAATGAAATAATCAGAAACGTTACATGCTGTGACTTTTTCAAATGAAATAAAGCACAGCATTATGTATGCTGACTTTTTGACTAGATAAGACTTAGGGTATAAGAGTCGTCAAGAAGTATATTATCAATATGTATGTTACCACTGAACTAGATTTTGCTAACTTAAGTTGGGTAACATGCAGACCTATTAAAATAAGTGGAAATTAATTCTTTGTACATAGCAGGACATTTGGCAGAATAAAGCATTGCACAATCTGAGTATGAGTGAAAAAAATCTGGCTTATTTTATTTGTAAATAAACATTTTATGTGAGATGCTTATGGCTTGTTTCTACAATTTATTGGATAAAATAGTTATTTCTATTCATAGCAACTGCCAAAGTAGGCTGTAGCATATGAAAGCTCATTTTTCAGAAAGAGTTAGTCTATGAGGTGCCACAATGCACTGCCTTATTATACTCATTTCAGGCTAACATGGCTAATTACCACTCAGTATTGTCTAGTCATGGTTTGCTGTTGGCATGGGAGTAAAATGCTCTCAAATGTTTCCTCTCTGGAAACCAAGCCTAGATCCCCAAATGATGTAAATCAATGCAACTAATATACCTATGTTGACTTATACCTGCTGAATATAAAACATGTATGTTGCCCCAGTCTTAATATTGTTTGATGTATGTGGATGCCGTCACTGCAGCATCTTAGCACAAATGTCCCTGCCAAAACTCCACTTTACATCCTTGTGAATGCTGGGTGTGCATTTATGACAGGATCAGTGCTCTGGTCGCTGCGATATGGGGACCAAAAAACTCCTGACTGCAGTTCACTACTGGAAATTATCAAACTGGGAGCATGGCCTTTTTTTAAAAACAGTATCAGTCAGTCAGTCCTGAGGTTGCACCGACCGTTGAAGGACCTTTGATGTAGCAATAGACAGTATAGTGTTAATCTAATCAAGTAATCATCAATGTCATCTGTTAACCATAGTTTAATTTCTGACTTTTGAAGCAATACATCATTAAATAGGGTTATGTATTCTTATCAGATATAGCTATCTTCAAGAACTAATTAGTGCAAAGATCACCTGTAGATTTTACTTTAAATATGTAGATATGAACATGGGGTTCTTGCTAAATATTTGAATATATTTCATTTTAAATGTGAAGATTTAAACCTCATTCTCTCTGATTACTGAATGTTCTGATTAGACCCGAAGATTTGGGTATCAAACACCCTATCCACAGGTTCTGGTGACTAGCTGAACCTTTCTTTAAAAAGGAGGGAAAAAAAGCTCTTACAAAATCTTTCCAGTTGATGATCCATGTTGTGACATGTCATGTAAAACTGCATCTGTTATGTTGAATTAAGAACTTTAAAGAGAGACTTTGACATGCTGAATCACAACACAACTTAACAGCAGGAACATTTAAAACACAACATGGTTTCCTTGTCAGTAACCTCAGCCCTGATGGAAATGAGGTGTTTAGTTTAGTTTTCAACTTTCCTGAATCTGCATTTACTCTTCAGTAAAATCTCCCAGGAATATTAAGGGCAATATTGTAGTTTTTAAGCTTGGAAACTATTGTTAACTTCAAAGCATTGAAGTAAGTGGAAATGTTGCCTGAGTAAAAACTGCAGGGTTGGGCCCTAGAGTTTTTCATCGTCTGTGATGTATAACATAGACTCAGATTAAGCCAGCAGACTTGTTATTTGACAGTTTGTAAAATATTTTAGTATCTTTTTGGCAGTAGCAGTTTGAATGTTGGCAAATGTAGACATTGCTGCAGTTTCAAACCCTTGTAATGAGTATTTTCCACTGTAATAGCAGTGAGTTGAAATTTGGATAAACCACTTAGACTTGTGAACTCTGACATGCATGGTAACTATGTCTTTGCAAAAGAATTTTGTCAAGTATTGGAGCTCCTACTAATAGCACATCCATCTTTCTGCACACCATAAATCTTAAGAAAATTTCTATTACTCTGCAATTTGTCTGGCTTATGCTATTTATTAGCCATTTTATTCTGCTGCTTTAAGAAGTAATGTGATGTTCATTTTATTGCTGGTTCAATAAATTGTTAATTATAATGCAGTGATTGCTGCTGACGTGATTTAAAAGCCACATTAGCACTATAGCATTAAGTTTTAACTATTTTACCCTTCAATTCCCTGTTTATACAACAGTAAAAGGAAAATAGCCTTAGACTAATTTAAAAAATGAAGGTACTTGTATCTATTGATCACATGACATACTAGAAACTTTTGTTTAAAAAAGAAAAGGTTACACTCAGGTCTGGGAGGAAAGAAAAATGTCAACCATACGCAGCATTATACTTCAGAGAAAAAGTGTTTTTAAAACAAGATTAACCCTAAAGTTAACAACTAAATTAGTTAAATTAGAACCCTTGCCATAATATATTAAAGGGGGGGCGGGGGGAAGGTATGCAGCTAAACCCTGATCATTTTATAGACATGTAATACATTGGTTGCAGTACAAATTCTGTATACTAAAGGGCTTTAGCAAAGTGAATTAATTTTACTAAGGCCTAAAATGTAAAGAGGGGCATACTTTCAGTTAGAATATTGTAGATCAGTACACATGGTGATCAATTAAGGACTTGGGAGAAAACCTCTATTGTTGATTAAAGGCCAAATCAAATTGCTACAAGCATAGTAGCAAATCCATGGCTGGAAACATACAGCCTTCACAATAGCCTCTAAACCACAAACCATGCATGAATTGTGTGGGGAAAGAATTTGCCTCAGAAATGAGAACTTCCTAATCCTTAAGTGAATAGAGGATATTTGTTAACTGTTAGTAGTATTGGTATGTGGAGTCTCAGGAGAATGAGACTCTTGAGGAAGTTTCAATGCATCCAGCAGAAGACTATACAGTCATATTCATCCCAACCAGAATTTCTCAAATTACTTTCTTTTCTCAGTTCTCACATACAATTTTGGGTATCTAGAGTGCTTAGGAAGTCAGTACAGTAGTGGCATGCTACCCAGTACTAGAACTTGCTATATATATCCCAGTGTTCCTATAAAGGATTTGTGCCTTTCCAGCCTCCTCCTAAAGAAAAAAAAAACATTCTTTTAAATCACAATCTGAGTATGTGCAGGCTAAGTTAGAATTGTTAGCAGCTTGCTCTGTGCAGTTGATTTGGTACATCTCATGTTTCATGTATACAGGGGCTCTTAATATTTGTGCTTTGCATAGGCTATGTTGCTTAATATAAGTACTCTCTTATCTCTGTATTTTCTCCCATTTTAGCTGAGAGTTCATTACTACTAATTTTATCAGCACAAAGAGCAAAACAGTTTATTGTTGAATGCTATGGTTGCAGATGGCTGATCCATTTTATGTATGGATAGGGGGAGACAGAGAGTGCCAACCACATATTTTTAAAGATATTTAGGTAAATAAAATGAAGGTAGACACTTTATAAGATATTCAAGGGCACCCAGTTCCCATTGATTTCCTTGTGAGCTAGAAAATCTCACTGCCTGCATCTACATATGCACTTTACTGCAGAGTAGACTTATTAGTTGCAGAGTGAAGTGTTACTGTCTACACATGCAAAGGTATTAAGTTTCAGTAAGCTAATTTATGCTGGCATAAGATAGTACTGTCGGGGACAGTACAATCTTACACCAAGGTCATTTACTGCAGTTAAGTGCATGTGTAGATGCTGACTGCAGACATAAATTGTACCCAGTCAGTCCAGCCAGCTGGGAGCCAGACTTCTGTCTGCCACCTGGCCACACAGCTCTGCACTTTCAGTACCCTCATGCCCCAGTCAGCCCATCTGCCACAGAGGGGTCAACCCTCTGTATCCCAAGCTAGTCTGGGCCTGCTTTGTCCCAAATCAAATTGCTGCTGTCCTGGGTACATGTCTAGATGCTGTGCCTAGCAGTAGTTTTACTCCATCTAACACTGCTCTGGAGTTTATTGCTTCACATTAGTCGCATGTGTAAATGAACCCACTAGGTACCTATATGAATCTTTGGGCAGATGTCCCAAAGTGATTTGCTCAGTTTCACATTACATTTTTATGTATTTATTTTAATTTAGTGAATGCAAATCTGCAAAGGCAAGCAATAGTCCCCTCAAAAGTAACTGAATTCCAGTGTCCTGCCTCAAAGGCCTCAGCTCCATGTTACATATATTATGCAATTAACAGGTCAATTACACAATTTATTGTGATGAGCCACATGTTCAAAGTAATTATCACATGATAAAAATGACTATTCAGCTATGAAAAAGCCACCCAGCTATAAAGTTAGTGCTTTAAAATGTGTAACAATTCTATAGCTAGTTTCTATCCTGCTTAACTTTCAATGAGCACCTTCAATCACTTGTAATATCCTCTATACTCCTTCTCCTCTAACCCCCTCCCCATTACTTAAGAGTATATAGGTTTTTATTCTGTATCATTGACTAGAAGGAAAGGAGTTTTCATTTCTAAATTGCATACAGTATGCAACAACATTTTGCATCTTAATATATTCTAACTTCTGTTTTATGATAGCATCTTTATAATATTTATTTCTAAAATAGGAATTCAGCTGATTTCAACAAAGGAAGAATCCAAACAATGTCCTGGAAGTGACAACTGGAAATATAGGAAGGAAAGGGATGTGACAAAAAGGTTGGCAACCAGTTCACCCCAATAGTTGTGGCCTAAGGAGCAAAGCTCTGAGTTAAAGGAAGTGATAAAGCTGACTGAACTAGCATAATGTACTTAGGCTTCTATACTTGACTTCATACTGCATAATATTCTGATAAAAAAATTAGGACATAAAAAATTAATGTAGCCCATATTAAATGGATTAAAAACTGGTAAACTGATTGCAAAGAATTAATTGAGGTGTTTTTAGTGATGTCTCACAGGGATCTGTTCATGGCCTAATGCTACTCTATATCTTGAATAATGATGTGGAAGAAAAGATCAAATTATTGCTAGTAAAGGTTTCAGTTGACAGAAGAATTTTTGAAGGGATAAATAATGATAAGGGAAGATCATTTACATAAACTTTTCTGGACTGTTTCGGAAGGGGATGGACAGCTAATAATTATATATGAACAGAAACCAGACTTCTTTTTCAGTGCAAATTTTGAAATGTCCAAAAATGTGTTTCAAAGCAAAATTACAAAAATGACATTGTGAAGCTTCCTTTGGAACTGCACTGGAATTCCAAATTTTGCTTTCTTGGGAAGCTCAGAAACTGAGTGGCCCATCTCTGAGGTAGCTGTGCAGACTTCTGGAGCTGGGTATCATCCTCATTGGCCAGGGCTGTTGCCAAGTACCTATAAACCAGGTCCCTAGGTTCTGGTTCCCCCAGGCAGCTACTGAGCTGTAGAAACCTGGAAGCGTGGGCTCCCCAGCTGCCTTTCAGGTAGGCCACCAAGATTGCAGGCTGGCAAACTGGAAAGAAAGCTGCTTGACAAAAACTTCACATATTTCCACAGCGTGTGTATATCTTAGTGAATCAGCATTTTCCTATGGAAAAAAAAATTGTTGGAAAAGTTCTAACCAGTTTCAATTTAATGCTGCTGAACACAAGGGCATACAGCCAAGAAAAATGAATGTAGATTAAATTTGTAAAATTGGGAACAAAAGTCTAAAAGACACGAACTCTGAAGGAGACTGAAGATTTATATTCAACATGAGCTCCCAATACCATGTGATGTATAAGCAAGCTAATGCATATAGCAGTCATATTATACATACAGGAATTTAGTATTAGCACTATATATGATATGTTTGGCATCATCAGGAAAAGTGGTATTCAGTCGTGCTGTCTGTAATTTGAAAAGATTGTTGACAAATAACAAAGAGGTCAGAAGAGAGAAATAAAAATAATGTAAGATTGGTAAATTGTTAATCCACCTAAATGGTGAGAGAACTTCTACTGAAAGTTTTTAATGCAATGGTATACAAGAATTTATAGTTGAGACAGACTGGTTTGAGACATAAGGCATCAACAGAACTATACCATTGAAAGATGCCCAGTGTGTAGACTAGTATAAGAGGAAAATGGAAAGAAGATAAAGACACATAAAGGAAATTGTGCAAGAGTATAATACAAACTATGGCAGGGAATTACTGAAAGTACTAGTTTCATTCACATAGGAATTCACTTTAAAAAGCAAAAAACAAAAATAAAAATGCTGAAAAAGGAAGACAAGAGGGATGTCATTTATATTTAGCATGTTTGCCTTTGTTCTTGAAAATATTTTTTACTTTTGGAAATACCAATTTACTATAGGTTTTGGATAATACATTTAAAGTTATCAACAAAACCGTAGAAATAGTACTGTTACTATTACTATTGTTAACAATGACAACGACGTAATCGGAAGCTCTACGCAGCCAGACTCACTAATCTGCCAAGTAGTCTCAAAATATAGATGCAGATCCTCTTCCTCCCCTAAAGAACTTGTGCTAGAAGTAATATTTGTACATGTATGTTTTTATATGCATATGTTTTGGGGGGAGGAGGGGAATATGCATTCAGCTAAATGGTATTTGTGACAAGTAGCAGACTCTTCACCAATTAGTGTGTTCATTATTTCTGGTTTATGCCTCCCTGCAAAGATGGAGGAGGTATTTTTAAAGGAACTGGAGGAATCTAGAGGAGGCATCTTTTGAGACTAGCATGGCAGGTTATCAGCTCAGGCTGTAAGGGCCACAGAGGAATCTTGGTTTCTAAAGAATTATAAGCTTATTCCTTTTGTAACTGAAGCTAAGAACCTACATCACTAACACTTGGGCATTGAAAATTTAAGGTATGTCAAGGAAAGTCTGTAGTTTTGTTCAATCATTTTTTTCCTACTTTTAATAATCAAATACAATTTGCTTTTTGTAAGAAATCTGGTATACCTGGAAAGTTTAAACCACTTTTCAGGAGAGAAAGATGTACATAACTTCCAGAAGGCTAGAAAATTGTAGCACCCATCCTTATTTCACTAAAAAATGTCCCTGGGATCCTTGTTTGCCTTTCTCAGCACTGCTTCATTCTCTGTCTTTGGATGTTTGTTTTCATATATATATATATATATATATTCATCTAGCCTCCTTTTAAAGACCCCCAGGGTAGGAGCCAGCACCACTTCTCTTGGAAGTTGGTTCCAGATCCTAGCCACCCTGACTGTGAAGTAGTGCCTCCTGATATCTAGTCTAAATCTACCCTCTGTCAGCTTGTGTCCATTATTTCTTGTCACTCCTGGGAGTGCTCGGGGGAACAGGGACTCTCCCATTGCCTGTTGGTCCCCTCTGACTAGTTTGTAAATGGCCACTAGATCCCACCTCACCCTTCTCTTGTGGAGCCTGAACTGGTTCAGGCCCCTTAGCCTCTCCTCTTAGGGCCTGCCCTTCTGACCCCTGATCATGTGGGTGGCCCTCCTCTGGACCATCTCCATGATATCCACATCCCTCCTGAAGTGACTCCGAGATCTGGTACCTTCTTTTTACCCCCTATGTTTTTAAAAAAGGACTTCTTGTTGTCCTTGATCCGGGTAGCTAGTCCCAGTTCCGTCTCCACCTTGGCCTTCCTGACCACCCCCCTACAGTCCCAAGCAACAGAGGTATAGTCCTTCCTGGTGATGGCCCCTCCCTTCCATTGGGTGTATGCCTCCTTTTTTAGCTAGGAGACATTCCCAGATGCTTTTAGTGAGCCATGGGGGCTTTTGTGCCCTCTTGCCCCCTTTGATCCGTGTTGGGATTACCTCCCTTTGGGCTTGGAGGATCATCTCCTTAAGGAACAACCACTCTTCATGGACACCCAACTCCCCTCCCCTCTGGGACCTCAGTGTCTCCCTGACTATTCTTACCTCATTGAAATCCGCCCTCCTGAAGTCCAGGGCTGCTGCCTTGCTGCGGGCCTTTGCCAACTTGTGCTGGATGGTGAATTCCAGCAGGAGGTGATCACTGTTGCCCAGGTCATTGAGCACCCGCAGACCCCTCACCAGGTCATCACCCATGGCCAGCACCAGATCCAACAAGGCGTCTACCCTGGTGGGGCTGTGCACCTCCTGGGTTAAATGGAGGTCCTGTATCTTGGCTAGGAACCTACGTGAGCGGTCACACCAGGCTGACTGCTCTTGTCAGCAGATGTCTGGAAAGTTTAGATCACCCATGATGACCACATCCTTTGACCTAACTGCCTCCGAGCTGACTTAAGAATTCCCAGTCTAGCTCTTCCCCTTGGTTGGGTGGTCTGTAGTAGACCCCCACCATTAAGTCCCTTTCCCCTTGATTTCCTTGTATGCTAACCCAGAGCACTTCAGTGTGCCCCTCCTCTGACCTAGCGCTACTCGTTGAGGATGTGTATTTCTCCTTGATGTAGAGCACCACAACCCCACCTTTCCTCCCTCACACCCCCACCTTTCCCGTCCTGTACAGCCTATAGCCCTTGATATTCACTGCCCAGTCATGTGTTGGATCCCACCATGTTTTGGTGAGCCCCACTATGTCTGAGATGGTGTTAGCTAGCAGGAGGGTAAGTTCTTCCTGCTTGTTCCCCATACTACGATCATTAGTGTAGATGCATTTGAGGCCTCCTGAAGATGCATACACTGGCACCCTAATCTCAGTACTACCTGGGCCCCTGTTGCTTACCTGGGTATTTGTTCCACTCGGCTGGGCTGTTCTTGTGGGTGGCACTTGGTTTGGTGGTCCAAGGCTTCCTCCACCCTTGTCTTCCCTTTTCCCCAATGAGCCTAGTTTAAAGCCCGCCAGAGGATATCAGCCAACCTAGAAAAGAACACACGCTTACCTTTGGGGGAAAGGTGAAGCCCATCCCAGCCAAGCATATCTCTCATCCTGATGTGTGGGTCATTGTCTAGGAAGCTGAAACCCACTTCAAGACACCATTCCTGAAGCCGCAAGTTGACCTCTCTGATGCAGGTCTCATGTCGCCTTCCATGTCCACTCACTGGTACGATAGAAGAGAATACTACCTGTGCCCCTATCTCCTTCAGCATGCCCCCCAGAGCATGGTAGTCCATATGCAAATCACTTGCTCTTTGATAGATTGGTCTGTGCATGGCCTGTTCTGTGTACATCTAATGAAGTATGCTCATGCTCATGAAAACTTATGCATCTCTGATTTAGTCTACAATGTACGTCTCTACCCTGTCTTCTGCGTGCCTTTAGGCTAACATGGGCTTTCTATCTCATGGGATCCTACTGAGTGGCCATGTCTACATGAGATACTTACTGTGCAGTAGCCCATGACTACTGTGCAGTAGTGTCTTGTGGCAGAAAGTGCGACACAATGCTACTGTGCACTACTGGGCAGTCAGAGCCACGAAAAAGTTGTTCTGTGGTGCTGCTGTGCAATAACTCCAGTTACTGTGCAGTCATTTACTACTTGTTAATGCTACCACACAGTAATGACTGCATACAGTCAGAGTCTCATGTAGATGTGGCCAGTGAAGGGTAATCTGCAAAATGCAAAAAAACAGGCAACTAACTATCTGAGAGACTCTTTAAAGGTGAACAAGAGGTAGTGGCAGCCTGAAATGATAACCCTTTTGCAAATATTCATGAAAGCAAAATATTGATCTTTAGCATAATAAGAAAACAGAGGAAAATATTGTGAAATATGTATTTGCATGAATATTTCTACTAAGAGTGGTGTGCCATGATAGACACTCCTTGTGGGTTTGGAATTCATCCATTGATAAGGCATAAACAATGCTGTTTGACTTAGGTGACCAATCATAGAGTCCAAATAATGTGTCATGAATAGTGAAAGCTACCTATAGGCTGAAAATATGTTTAAGGATTCATTGATGAACTGACAGAATAGTAAAAATCCGAAGTCTGTTCACAGATAATTCGTGAACAGAAAAGGGGCTATATTTGTTGAATAATTTATTCAGTATGAATAATTCACCCAGCTCTTGTAAGCAGTGAGACACAGAAATAACTTACTGAAATGTATGTAATGTAGAATTGATTAGTAATAACATATGCTCTGACTAATAAGGCAAACAAAAAGGTTTTAAAATGGAAATATTATGTTGCACTTCATTTTGCTTTGACATATTTGAGGTACTGCACAGTCCTAGATCTTACATGGAAGGAAAGACTGCTGAGAATTTGCTGCTTGCCTTTTTAAACCTTGGTACAATGAACATCCTTGTAGGGATTATGGGTATGAAATCAAATAAGCATTTCCTGAAAAAAGTGCTATAAATGAGATTATAGCTGGAAGGCATCAACACTACAGACATTTAGTAATTTACCGATTGGAAACCATCTATTTCTAGCCATATCACCTGGAACCTCCTATTGCATACAACAGTATACATGATAGAAAAAATAGTATTACTTTTGTATATCTTGCATTTTAGTAGGTTCAGTCTTTGCTCAAGAGTGTAGGAGCAAGTGGGTTTTGACGACGGATATGAAGGGAAAAAGAAGTAGTATTCCTTTTAGAGTCAAAAAGGGAAATCCTAGCCATAATGGTCTGTAGCGAAGGCCAAATATTTGTGGGGAAAGTGTGACAAAGTATGTACTGTTCAAGGTCCAAAATGAGGAGTGGGAGGCAACAAGAAGCAACATGTACATAGGACAGATTTTGAAAAGCCTTGGATGTGGTGTTTCATTTGATAGGTCTGTAGCACATCGGGGTATGGGGAGGCTGTGCTGTTCCCTGGTGACTCTGCAGCTGTGCCCCAGTCCACCCCTAGGGCACCTTCTCACCTGCCATGTCTTGATGCAATAATAATAAATAGGGAAGCTGCCCAAGAGCCTTCACATGGCCCCAGCCAGCTGGACCACCAATGGTCTCTATTCTCCCAGACCTCTCACTGGGCCTCTCTATGGCTGTGGCACTGCAAGGCGCTTAAACCCTTAGGGGCTAATTATGTGGCTCCAATACTTCCCTACCCCACACCCCAAGCCTCACGGGTGTTGTTGTCATCTTGTTCATTTATTGAAGCTTCAGCCTCCTCAGCCTCTGCCCTTTTACTCTCAGCTAGGCCTTCAACCTGGGTCCACTGTATCAAGCCTGGCTTTGAGGCACTCATTCTTGTCTAACCTATTTGGGCACTGGGCCCCTGTCCCTTGTCTGCTCACACCCCTCTTGGGTGCTGGGTCCCTGGCCCCTGTCTGGCTATGTGGATCTGCACTCTGTCCCTCTTTGGGCTCAATAGTTGCTTGAAACTTGAGTCTGCCCCTGGCAGGGCTCAAGACAATCGTTTGCCTCTCAGGCACTAATGAGACCTCCATATACTGCCCCTACAGACCCAACCCAAACCACCAGTGTAAATACAACATGGACATAAGCCCCCGGGCTATAACATAACATCAAGGGGAAACAGCCCTCTGCCCCTTTAAAAGGGCAAACCTTCCCTCACTTCTCAGCTAGCATGGCTCCCAGCCTGGGCTCCCCGAGCCTCACTCTTCACCCAGGGACCAAAGCAGTCGGCCTAGCATCCCTGGGTAGCTTTCCCGGACTGGAACTCCAGGGAGAGACTAGCCTGCTAGCCCAAGCCTCAGACTTGTATGCTCCTAGGGCTCTGCTCCCTTCCAGTCAGCAGACTGCCTGGGCTGCCTGTCAATTGTCTCATTTGCCCTGCTGCCCTGGAAACCTTCAGAGCTCCCTGGCTGGGCTGCTTTTACCTTAAAGGAACAGGGAGCCTCAGGCTTTCTGTTTACAGGGTCCCATTTGAACCTGGTTGTATTGGAAGACATGGTTAAAGTGGCATTAGCATTTGCTTGCCACCAGCATTATGAATGGACTACAACTGGATTAGATGAGAATTAGAAGGCTAAAAGGGGGGATATTGATGTAAGGAAGATAGGTGGTTGGAAGAGCTCCAGTACTATTTTGGGTTTGGCGGGAACAGACGCGTCTGATTTTTGGGGGGATGTATTTCAATATTGGCATTTCTAGATCAGGCTGTGACCAAGAAAGGCCAGATATAAAATGAAGATTCAGAGGCACAGAAAGGTCAGCCAAAGTATTTTGAAGTGCAGAAAAGCTTCTTGGTTGGTTTCAGTTTAAGTGATGATTTTGGTTGTCAGTCACTTGATCTGAACTGGTTGAAGCATCTCTGATAATAAAGGTTTGACCACTTTATAGACAAAACCACATGTAGTCTTTATGGAAAACTCATAATTATTTGGCCTTTGACCAAAACCAATCCATTTACATCAGAAACCTTTCTGATAGCTTTTCATTTAAGACTGGGCAAACTATCCATTTGTAAATCAGAAATCTTCCATATAATCTAAGTTGAGAGGAAAAGTCTGTTCCTCAGCCAGTGAAGACTTATAATGGTTGAACTTTTTCATTTTATTTGTCATTTCATAGGTCATTATGAATTTGTTGTTTAACTATTTATCTAATATTTTTCTAATTTACGTTTTGAGTGTCACTTTTTAAAAACATCAGTGTTCATGTTTCTATTAAGTGTATAATTTCTCTTGTTTAATATATCCAAATATAATTTGACAACTCCCCCACCCCCTCCCAAAGTCTAATCCCAGTTCTATCATCTTTTGTTCCACACCTGATTCAAACATTTAAAAAACAAAACAAAACAAAACAAAAAAACCCTTTGTTTTTAAATGCTTGTTGAACGAGAGAGTTCCAGAGTAGCAATTCAATGGCTATGATAAACAGCATTAAGAAATGTAATGACAATAAGTGGTAATGGTAGAGGAAAGATATGTATCAACAATACAAATATGAAAGGAAGATGCAAATAGTAGTATTTAAACCAGGTGTAAATTGACACCAAGAGAGCTATATAATTATTAATTATAGGTAGGGGTCTACCTAAATTGTGGAGGGGACTTACCAATTTTTGAGGGTCAATATTAAACAACCAGTCATGACATAGAGCTCTCATTCTACAGTCATTTTGCAGTGGCCCCACCCCTCAGCACTGATTGGCAGAAAGGCCCCAGTGGTGGAGGAGGGCCCAAGTAGGCAGCAGCCACCTTGTCTGTTGCCTTTTGTGTTGCCCTGTCACTTGGCATCTTCCCCTTGTGGCAGCAAGCGCCACTGCTTCGAACTGGGGAGGCAGTGTTTTATTTTTATTAAGTTTTTGTTGTTGTTGTCAATTTTGCTGATTTTGTGGACAATCCTATATTTCACAGTTTCTGCAAAATCTGTGAAACTGTAAATTAAGTCCCTAATTATAGGTTTCATTTTATTTTTTTATTTCCAATAGCAACAGGAAAGGATTAGCAACTTTTGTGGTTATAGGCTGG
>NW_005842828.1:156299-162517 GCF_000455745.1 Alligator sinensis | reverse complement strand
TTTGACTCTTTCCCCTGCCCCCTCATCCCTTTGAGAGAGCTCAGGCCACCTGTGTTTATCCTCATGCAGATACCTAGACTCTCTGTAGCAAGGGTAAGTACAGCATGAGAGAGCATCAGGGAGGGGAGGGAATGGGTAGCTCTATGTAGCTGCAATGCCATCTGATCCCCTGTACTGTCCCGAGCCAAGTTGTTCTTCCTGGGCCAGATCCAACCTCTTTCTGGGCCAGGGCAGGCCTGCAGGTCATAGGTTGCCAACCTCTGGGTGTGAGGCAGGAAGCACTGTTGCAGCCTGGTAAAGATCTGCCAATGTCCACTTCCTTTGCTATCCTTGGGGTGGTGCTAAGGAGAGTATTTAATAACTGTTTAACTACCAGCAGCCTGTCAGTATATTTAGAGCTGCCTCAGGTGATATTCAAAGGGGTTTCTCAAAACCATTTAAAAACATATTTTTTTTGTAATGAAAGCTTGTTTTGCAGAAACAGAAGAGGGTCTGAAGAGTCATCCCAGTAGAGTGTGACACCACAAATGACCTAATTGTGCTCTCTAACTTCTACTGACCTTTCTCCTTCAACTTTGTCTGAGACCATCTCTACTGATTAAGGACCATATTCTAAAAGGTATTGAGGTACATAGATTTCATTAAGATTAATGTGATACTAAGACCTTTAAATACCTTTGTGCATCTGAGCCTGTATCTTGAAGTTCACTATAGTTTTCTGAATGTTGTCAAAGTCTACTACTAGAAATGGAGCTGCTTCTTCAATTGTCTACCTTTTTTTGTACTACGTTTTTGCATTGGTAGTAGTTTAAATGAAAACAGTTTGAAGAGCATGGCAGCATGCATTCAGTGACTGAGAGTGTTATAAAATAAAGAATTAAAAAAGCTAAGGAATATTAGTAGTAGGAAATATAGATTTGATGCACATCCCAATTCAAACTTTCAAAGTATTCAGAACCAACCTAATGTTATCAGGGCCTATTTCATGTTTCTTTCTCCTACTTTAAAACAGTTCAGGTCATGTAAGTCTCTGGTAATATTGTATTCATCATTTATATGACTGAGGGCAAAATGCATCAATTCCGTGCAATTTTTGCAATTTTTTCTAGTTAAGCATGTCATTAAAGGTGCCAAGGTAAAATTGAGTTTGAAAACGTTGGTAAATTTAACCTTAAAATGTCAGTTAAAATAGATCCCAAATTGCTATGAAGTATAGTACGTAGAACCAACACAAAACTTAGCTAAAGAATAGCAGTCTCTCAAAAAAAGAGAAGTTGCTCAAGTACTTTCAAATTATATAAAATCTTGGCTTTCTCTTGTCTCACCCCATCATACAGACAGTGATCCAAACTGAGTAAATTATTGTTCACTACTTTGCAGATGTCTGCTAATTAAAAATAGAAAAAAAAGAGAGAGGTTTATATGAAGATACTGTGTTTTTTTCATTTCCAGGCAAGGTTAATACTTTTTCTATGGTGGCTTGAGGTTTCTGGTCTGTACACAGAAACAGCAAAAAACAGAAGAGTGTAGACCTTTACATTTCAGTGCCTACTTTTACTTAACAAGTATAATTGCCTTTTATAACAGAAATATTTCTGGGGAAAACAGTATATTTTTTTCTTGTGGAACATTGTGAAAACTCACAAATTTACAATGAGTAATTTATTTATGAGACTTTAAGAGAATAAAAAAACAAATACTTTTAAATATACCATATAGTAAGTAAATTAACTCATTTATAGCATAAACCAACTTCAGTTGACAACCCAAATGAGGGTTGCGGGGGCAATGATGGCAGTGCTGCATATAAAGGATGAGCCGCCCCATGTGCTGGGAGCTTCCCCTCCCCCAGGCTGCAGCTAACACCACCACACACCTCTTCCAGCCACAGGTCACAGCAAAAAAAGGTTGGGAACCACTGGCATAGACTTTAAGCTAAATTTTTTTTTTAAGTTGTCCTAGCCGTATTTGCAAAGATAATAGAATTTTAACATAGTGGACAGTGGCAGAATGAAAAACATGAACAAATTATATCACAGCCAGATCAACTAGTAAGGGAGAGAAGAGAAAATCAACATTTCAAGCAGAGTTTCTAATACAAGGAAAAAGAGAAGACACAACAAAATTCAGTAGGGTTCCCTAACAAACAAAGTTAATCTACCTGGGAAGCATTTAGATATTTAGAAATGGTCAAACTAGAAAAATCGAAGACAGATTTACCAAATATCTGTTTAAAAAAAAAAAGACTACGCTTCATTTGCAAACGTTCCCTTTGTTTTTACTGTTTGTTATTGGTGGTCTGAAATTGATCACTTATATTGCATAGAACTGTTTCTCCTCCCATTCTTAATAGGATCTGACAGATAGATGGTGAACAGGACTGCGTTCAGTTGCATGGTTAGACAAACTGTACAATTAGAGAATAAAACGTTTACATTTGCAAATCTATTATTATTTAAGCAGGCCTGATAAGTTCATTACTGTGTCCCCTCTTAATTTTGACATCAAAGCCTAACATGTTAGTATTCAGAGTTCAAAATCCCCCTGAAATAAAGATAGTTCCATTGACCCCTCAGTGGACTGATTCAACTGAATAGAGAGTCAGGCATCTACTGAAAAAATAAGCCCTGTTCTAAGTAAGTGAATGGCAGTGGAGTTGCATCCATTTACAACAGTGTCAAACTTGACTCCTGCTTTTTTTCTTCTATTCTATCTTTGACAGTTTTCACAAAAATAGTGTTTACAAGTGCCTTTATTCATTAAACCTATGATCTTCCCTTCCTCTCATTCCCCCATTTTCTTTAGTCTTTTAAATCCCCATGACACTTTCTTTAAAACAAAATTAACCTCCCTCTATGTGTACCACACACCTCATGGTGCTGTATTGTTGCAGTTCCTCTGCTTCTCTCTGAAACAATCAGGTTACCTGTCAATGATTTTCAAAAGATTAATGATGTTTTTAGAATGCATGGTACTAGTAACAAAACATTACCTACAAATGCTTAATAAATGTTTTATAATGCTTTTGCTACATGTTATAAATGATAAATAGGTGACAATACATGTCTTATAAAGTATTTATATTCTATTGTGGTTATTGTTATGTTACCACTTTGAAGAAAGCATTAAAGTGAATGCAAGAATAAATGTTGAAGATGTTTTTATCACAAAGCCATTTATGATAAAATTTCCAAACCTTCAAGAGTCACTGATATACTGATAAACATTCTATAGGCCTGTACTTTTTGCCCTTGCTTTTATTCCCTACCTGAAATGATAATTATTCTATTATATTGCTGTACTCATTTCCAGAGAAAAGGATTGTGGTATTGAACAAAAGGGTTATGGAGACTTTAAGTTTGCATTAAAAACCAGGCTTAATTTATATTCAGAGAAGCTCTTGAGTTGTGTAGGTTATTTCCCAGAGCAAGAACAACTGGATTTGTTCCATTTAAGGGAACAGAATTTCATTGTATTTAGTTGTATGTTGGAAAACCTTAAAAGAGGTTCCAAAACAAGCACAAGATCAGGTAGTGTTGGTTAAAGCTTCTTGCACTACTATATGAAGATTTTTCTAGTACTACCTTGGATCCAGTTCCTCTTTATAGGCAAATAAAAACATGTCATTTCACACTTGCATCTGTGACAGTCCATGACTGAACTTGCCTTACTGTCAGACATTTCCACACAAAAGGCCAAAACTTGCTGTGGCGACGACGTGCCTTCACAGGCACGAGAGGAGGTGAGGGGGGTCTGCGGGGCACACAGAACCCCAATGCAGCACCCCAGAGGGGGAGATTTACCCCTGGAAAACTCAGTGGGGCCAGAGCCAGAACCGTAGCAGTGGCTGCAGCCATGTGAACCACCATTACGCCGATTATTGAAGCAGCTGTTCCCGGTGAGGGAAACAGCTGAGCCAATCGCAGTGGCCGGCATGGCCGCTGTGGGAAACTTTAAAAACCCCACCAGCACCCGCGGGGAGGGGGAGCAAGAGAGAGAGAGAAGGCAAGCAGCACGCCTGCCTTTCAGATGCTCCTGCTGGGGAGAGGCATAGGATAGGCTGTTCCATGCTGGCACAGGAGGCAGGGCAAGCCTCTGCCGGTGGCAAACAAGGGGAGAGCCCCGAGCTCTCAACAAGCAGGGAGATGCCCATACTCCCCTGTGGAGACAGGGAGCAAGGGGAAACAGAGCAAGGGAGGGGTGCAGAACCCCCTAGAAGACATTGGGAAAGGGAAGGCAGCTCCATGAGGCTCCCTGTCCCAGAAGAATACTACTTCTAAAGAAGATAGGGTGAAAAGGCTCAAAGAGGTCCAAGAAGGACTGAAGGATAGAGAGAGGAAAAGGGGCGGCCAGGCTGAGCTGTACCACCTAGCTCGAATCTCTTCATGCTTGAGTCCGACGGCGGGACAAGCTGGTAGAGAAGTGAAGACTAACATCCTACCAGTCCAGGATCGGTTGGTGAGTGGACGGGGTGTAGGGGTGGTGGAGCCCCGTGGAACAACACACGTCATAACTGTGAGTACACCTGTGTTGGGTGGGGGACCCCTCTGAGAAGATCTCCACTAGGACCCTCCCGTAAGAATTTGTCAGCGAAGTCATGGCAGGTGAGACGAGGGAAGGGGATACCTCACCGGCGGGTGGCTACATAGTAAGACCACTGTCATCACACTTGCCTATAGTATGTATCAATATATTGAAAATTGAATATCCAGTTCATAATTTTAGTAGGATAACAGTGGCATGCAACACTTGGTCCTTGGATCCAGAAACAGTTGTAAGTAACTTTTAATCTAATTTAAAATCTCATCAGCAGAAATATTCAGCTTAATAGGTGAATATACTAGGGTGGAAAAACTAGTTCAGATCATGGAACATGTCTGAATTTGTGCCTTGAACTCAAATATAAAAATGCTCCACACTTGGTGATTTTACCTGGGATTTCAGGGAGAAATTCCAACACCTTGCGTTGTAGCAAAACCCCCATTTTTTTTCTTTTTTTCTTTCTTTTTTTTTTTGTATTTATTTTAAAATGCATTCCCTCCCCTTCCCTAACCATTTCTGATCTTTTCTCTCCCTCTCTATTCCCTATAGATAAGTATAAGTGAGCTCAGACTTAGGATAAGCTTTAAACATTTTTATTTTGGTAGCAAGTTTTTGGTTTTGGATATCCACTGTTTTATATTGTATTATTGTTAGGTTTGTATTGATTTTTACTGTTGTATATTGTATTATTCTCATTTTTGTATTGATTTTTATTGTTTCATATGGATATTATATGGTTTAGGCCTGTGTTAGTAAGTGAACCAAAGTCATGTCAAGTTTCCATTTTATATGTCAAGCCTCCATCTTCTGTCCTCTGCCTGGGCATCCCACTTTGCAACTATGAGTCACATACCCCTCCCATGTAAATTGGTTCCCCGATGAATGGGTGTGATTGGAAATGATTGAAATACAATGGTAGCAGGCCTCCACTGAATGGCCTGTAATGACTCGGCCATCACCTCACATTGATTCACCCAGGAACCACAGACCTCACCCAGGAACAGAGACAAGATCAGCATTTGAAAGACAAAAGACCCTGCAAAACCAGCAACTCTCACCGTTACAGACACCCGAAACTGCACATACCTGCATGGAGCACACATGCTCAGTATGCCAGGGGCTGACCCTGGCATGCCTCCTGTCACTAGGGTCACACAAGGTCTGCCCGTATAAAAAGGGGCAGTAAAGACAGACCCAGTGGCAACGCCATTTCCATCTGGACCAGCACCATACCACACCACCTATCCACCCAGAGGCCCTGCCAGCAACCCCCACTCTGGACTACACCTACTGGAAAAGGACCCCTTCCAGCCTGGATAGGTAGATATTACCTGAACACCTCCTCTTACAATTTGGACACTTTGTCTCTGTCTCTCTCTCTCTCTCTCCTCCTTATAGATTCATATATTCATAGATGTTAGGGTCGGAATGGACCTCAATAGATCATCGAGTCCGACCCCCTGCATAGGCAGGAAAGAATGCTGGGTCTAGATGACCCCAGCTAGATGCATATCTAACCTCCTCTTGAAGACCCCCAGGGTAGGGGAGAGCACCACCTCCCTTGGGAGCCCGTTCCAGACCTTGGCCACTCTAACTGTGAAGAAGTTCTTCCTAATGTTCAATCTAAATCTGCTCTCTGCTAGCTTGTGGCCATTATTTCTTGTAACCCCTGGGGG
>NW_005842828.1:153647-154491 GCF_000455745.1 Alligator sinensis | reverse complement strand
TTTCCTTAAGGCACAGCCACCCTTCTTGGGCTCCCATCATTTCAAAACTCCTACTCTGCAGTGCGTCCTTGACTAATCACCTGAGTTCATTGAAATCGGCTTTCCTATAGTCTAGCACTTTCACCCTACTAGTTACCTTACCCACTCGACGTCTTATGAAGAATTCTATTATTAGGTGATCACTGTCCCCCAGATGGCCACCGATCTGTAGGTCCCCTACCATGTCATCCCCCGTTGCCAATACCAGATCCAGTAAGGCATTTCCCCTTGTGGGACCGTGTATCTCCTGTGTCAGGTGCAGGTCCTGTACACAGGATAGGAACCTGTGTGAACGGTGGGACTTTGCTGTCTGCATCTCCCAGCAGATGTCTGGGTAGTTTAGGTCCCCCATGACTACCGCCTCCTTAGCTTTTATGGTCTCCGAGAGCTGCCTCAGGAGCCCCGAATCTAGTTCTTCCCCTTGGTGTGGGGGTCTGTAGCAGACCCCTACCACCAAATCCCTTTCTCCTTGCCCCCCATGTAACCTAACCCACAATCCTTCTACTTTCTCATCCTTCGATTCTGTCTTGATGAGGGTTGATGTATATTGTTCATTGACATAGAGCGGAACCTCTCCCCCTTTCTTCCCCATCTTGTCCTTTCTGTACAGCCTATAACCTTCAATATGTACCACCCAGTCGTGGGACAAATACCACCAGGTTTCTGTTAGCCCTACTAAGTCGTTGGTGTTTTCTGCAAGCAGGAGTGCAGGTTCATTCTGCTTGCTCCCCATGCTCCTAGCATTAGTATATAGGCACTTGAGCCCTGTGACTGGTGCCTTTGCTGCCCCCCAGCTCCGAATCCC
>NW_005842828.1:152487-153569 GCF_000455745.1 Alligator sinensis | reverse complement strand
CTTCAGGCTGGGCTGTCCTTGTGGGTGCCACATGGTTTGGTGGTCCACAGCTTCCCCCGCCTTCATCTTCCCCTCCCCCCAATGAGCCTAGTTTAAAGCCCGCCGGAGGGGATCCGCCAATCTAGAAGAGAACACACGCTTACCTTTGGGGGACAGGTGAAGCCTATTCCAACTGAGCACGTCCCTCGTCGTGATGTGCGGGTCATTGTCCAGAAAGCCGAAGCCTGCCTCGAGACACCATTGCCGAAGCCACCAGTTGGTCTCTCTAATGCAGTTCTCATGCCATCTTCCGCTTCCGCTCACTGGTAGGATGGAAGAGAATACCACCTGTGCACCGAACTCCCTCAGCACGCTGCTCAGAGCATTGTAGTCCGTCATCAGGTGATCGGGGCTTCTCCTGACCGCATCATTAGTACCCACATGGACAAGGACCATGAGGTAGTATTTGGTGGGCTGAATCATGGCCTGGATTACTTCCGTCATGTCCCGAATTTTTGCTCCGGTCAGGCAGTAGACCTCTCGTGTTGAGGGGTCCTGGTGACAGATTGGCCCTTCTGTACCTCTCAGGATGGAGTCGCCTATGGTGATCACTCGTCACCTCCTCCTCTGGGTCCGCCTGGATCTCTTGACCTGTTTGGAGTGTGGAGAATGTGGTGTTGCTTCCTGCCCAAAGGTTTCCTCCTCTCCTTCCATCTCCTGCAGGGTCGCCAGGGATGCGTACCTGTTCTCCAGTCAGACTGGAGGAACTGGTACCATTTTGCTGCGAGCAGCTCTGGTCCTGGATGTGACCATCTGCCATTCTGCTGTGGAGGGCACTCCCCGGGATGCTTCTTCCTTAGGTGCCTGGTCCTGCAGGGAAAGCAAATAACTGTCAATTCATCCTCCGCCTCCCTGATACCCCTCAGCCTGCTAACCTCCTCCCGGAGCTCCCTCACCTGCGCCTCCAGAGCCTAAGACGGGCACCTGCCGGACAGGTGTGGGGGCCCCCAATCTCTGCCCCCCGCCCCGGCCCTGCTGGGGATCCCCACAGGCCAGGAGGTAGGGGGACATCAGCTCCCCCATGGGCTTCGGCTGGGGGGCGG
>NW_005842828.1:130097-152328 GCF_000455745.1 Alligator sinensis | reverse complement strand
TTCCATCTCCCCTTTTCTGCCACCTCTCAGCCTCTCCTTGCTTTTATGCTGTCCCTGCTGCCTGCCGCTTTTCCTGTGATTTTCTGCTGTCTGTCTGTTTTCAGGCTTCCCCCATACCTTCTGTAATCTTGCCCCCACCCCCTGCAGCTTCTCAGCTCCTATTAGCTGCCCTGCAGTTTTCTCCAGCTTCCAGAATGTACTGCCACTCCCTGCAACTTCTCTAGTGCCCCAGAGCCATCCTCTGGCTTCCCACTTTCCCTGAGTCCCATTTTCCCTGTCCCTGTTTACCTTTTCAGCTCCCCCATAGCTCTGGCTTCAGTCCCAGACTTTGTGCCGGCATGCTTCCCTGTTCTGTAGGCTTTGGACATTGTCTTTTAATCAATTAAGATCAATTAACCTAAAGTTACCCACAGCCTCAGTTCTTCAGCCCAGGCACCTGTAGTCTACCGGTTCTAATCCTGGTCCTGGTAACTTTAACTCCTTACACTTCTACTATCTTATCTTAACCTTTCCCCAGGTATCCCAAGTACACCAAGCACATACATACATACGCATCACAACACCCAACTTAGGAACTCACCTGCGTGTATGTGTAGGTGGGTAGTATGTGTGTAAATTAGTGAATATCTATAGATATATCTATAGATATCATTGTGTGTGTGCGGTATATGAATTAGTAATTCACGTATGTGTGTTGGATGTGCAGGTGTTGGTAACTGGTAACTGATTCTGTTTAAATTTGGTGTGTGTAGAATGTATGGGCTTAAACTGGTGATAGGTGTGCATGAACCTAGACTGGTTATTTTGAATGTGTGTGTATCTGAGTTGCTAGTGTGTGTGTGTGTGTGTGTGTGTGTGTGTATGGCATTGTGTGCATGATATACGAATTAGTGATCTGTGTCTAATTTTCAGGGTGTAGTGTATGTACTTGAATTGGTAATAGGTATGCATGTGCCTAGGCTGGTTTGAATGTGTATGTGCCTGAGCTGGTAGTGTGCATGTGTATTCATCTAACTGATTTGTGTGTTTGTATATGTGCAAATGTGTTATGTGCCCTCCTGTCTAACAGTGCAATATTGAGAACCTGAGAGTTGGCCTTACCCCACAGGGCAACAGCGTGAATCTTTTCTGACCTGGCCCTCACTGAGGGAAAATGAGATAATAGCAAAAGGACAATGTGATCTAAGTTCCTAGTGTACAGCTGTAAGCATATCAATAGTAGTAGTTCATAATGTCTTGCCCAAACATATGATGTCTTTCCCAGCTGAAGAATTTCAGGCAAGTTTGGGAAAGATGTTGATAATCATCCATTGCTTATTTGATCTGAGCAACTTAAGTTTTTGGGTGTCACCCATCAACATGCAGTTTTTTTACCTTTCATACTTGTACCTGCCCTGTGTTGACATCAAATTGTTCTACATTAATTATTGAGCTTAATTAATAAGAATAATAGTGTTCTGTAGTACTGAGAAACAGTTAATTGAAGAAAGATTATTCCATATGTAAGACATTTTCAGAGTTTATTACTTACAAGATTGATTTTTATATTTGTTTCTTTTGCATTTTGATTATTCTGTCCTGAAACAGAATCTAGATCTGCATATTAGTTGAAACAGAATAGTGGCCACTGGACTTGATCTTACTTTTACTTAGAGCCAGCCATTGTTTTCAGTTGAAGCAGAGCTGAGCTATTTAGGATATAGTTAGCTATATTCAGGTACTTTTTTTATCAGCAGAGACTGTCAACAGTTTATCTGCATTGGTCTTGCTTTTTATTCCAGATGAAAAGAACAATATGAAAGGTTGTTCTGTTGCAAATGATGGGTGAATAACATTATTATCATATTTTTTTCACATTGGCTTAACTGTTTTTAGTTTTAAGAAAGTGGCAGTTTTCTTGATCTGAATTGTGATACATTTTGTACATTACTTAGCCACGTTTTTCTGTGAGAAATTTGATACATTACTTTTAAGTTAACTACATACAAGAGAATACTAAATAAATTCACTTTATGTGCTTCCCTAATTAGTTTTCAGTCATGTAATTCTCTTCAATATAGAGTTGAGAAATCCCCAAGTCTACCTTGATGTTGTTAGTGTCACATACACTGATCATGTGAAATTGAATTTGAATTTACTACTAATATTTAAATATGAAAGCTGACTTGAACCATATTTCCCCCATGGATATAGATGCCATGGATCTCTGTAATGAATAACATTTTGTTGAATATTTAAGCCACAAACAACCAAGTTACATGAACAGGACATTAATCTTAAAAAAAAAAATGTTGAATTTCATGCCTTTGGACAATGTACTGTCCTAGTTTTATGGCTTACATTTTAATTGCCTGTGATAAATATCTTGCAATGATTATTTTAATCTTTATAAACTTTAATTCTTATAAAAAAGATGAAGTATGAATGCAAATGACACCAGTACTATACTGAATAACTGGAGAGACTGGGTTTACATATAAATTATTTCCACAAAAGCTAGCCTTTTCTTCTCAGATTAACCCATTTGAACAGAGAGCCCCCAGTCCAATGACTGAGGACTTTGAATGGCTTTTCCACTGCCAGCTGCTCTGATGGTTGTTTTTTCTCTCACTACCTCTTAGGTGTTGTACAGAGAATAAAGTGTTAAAATTTGATAGAAAAAGTGGTAGAAATTCTGCAGAAATTCCACTCTATAACTATCACAGAAGTATAGTGTCTTGGGTGAGAAAAGGACTAGAAATGAATGTGTGCACAGTAAGTACCTATTTCTTCAACATTTAAACACTTCTTCAAGATCTATCCATCCATTGTGTTCAGACCTCCTTTTTCAACACTTTTGTATTTCAACATGTACTGAAGATTCACAGATTTACTGTGGCTCTGTTCTGTTTGCAGAAGCAAAATCAATGGGCACTGACAGATGTGAAAAAACCCCCCAAAATGCACTTTAATGGAAGCAGCAGCACGTTAGTTCAACCCAGCTCTGCGGTGAACAGGTGCTTCAGTGGGGCTTTTTTGGCACTTTTATCTGATATCTGAATCAATCCTTTGAATCAGCCCTTTTAAACAAATACCCTTTAAAGTTCTACAGTCTTCCAATCAAGTTATTTTCGTTAATTTATTTTTTTACTCCTGGTACTATGTATTATTCAGAAATCACTAAACAACTAGAGTCTAAGGGTATGTCTACATGGAAGGTTGAAATCCTGTACAAATGTATCTAAGCTAGCATTAAACTCAGGTATCAGCTTTAAGGTACTAGCTTTAAACTCAGGTACCAGATAACAGTCAAGCTGAGAATGGTAAATTAGCCTGCATTTAAGCTCCATGGTGTCATTCCTTCTGATACTGAAGTATATCTTATTACAGACGTAATAAGAAAAAAAGGTGCTTTACTTTAAACTTGGCATACCCCCACGCCAAGCCCAGCACATACCCAGAAGAGGCATTGTGTTAGCTGAATCCAGCTCGCCCAATGTCTGTATAGATTGGGCACTTCAGTGGGGCTTTTTAGGCACTTTTATCTAATAGTTTATTTAATTTATTTAGCTATTAGATTTATCAGCTATTAGATAAAAGTACCAAAAAAGTCGTACTGAAGTACCCAATCATAGGAAGACTTGACAAAGCAAAAATAATTTGTCAAGTTAAACAAATTCACCTGCTCCAAACTGAGGCCTACAGAAAATGGATTGTGCTCTGACATCATGAACGTACTAAAAAGACCCAAATGCTACAAGAGTAGAGGCCCAAGGCAGAAGGCAGGCAGGCAAGAGTGGACTAAAATTAGTACACAGACCATCACACACTGTGGAAATCAAATTCTCAGCATTTGAAAACAAATGGGATGGCTACAATGAAGTGTATCACTTTGCATGCCACAGTTGGTGCTTGCACAAAATGGACAAGAGAACAATTAGAGCATCACTAGCTAAGAAGAGTACTTCATAGTGCTCATAGTACACATAGTACATAGTGTTGCAGAAGAAAATGAATGGACTATTGATATGAATGTGACATTTATTAATTTTAAGTTGAAGTCAAGTACAGAAGCTAAGATAAGGCTCAAAACTGATATTATTACTGAAATAAAAATAAGAGGCTGATAGGTGAAGATCAGGGCACACTGGTAAGCTAACATCTACCAAGGATTACATGATGTAAAGGTTATGAATAAAAAGAAAAACAAAAGAAGAAAAAGACATTTAAGTGTCAGCAGAAAAAAAAGTTATAATTTGTTTTCAAAGAATGCCAAGTTCTGAACAAGGATGTAATCATGGGTGGCACAAGGTAATCATGGGTGGCACAAGACACACACAAAAAACAAAAAAAACAACAGCTGAGGAAGAGGATGGGATATCTAGGGAATAAAGATTTCAATGCACAGAATAGAGCTGAAAAAGCCCATCTTACAATGTTCATACCCTTAGAAAAGTCCCCCTCTCCTTAAGGTAGATACTAAAAGATGAGCTGAAGAAGAGCATTGCTTACGTACAGACTACCTAGACATTTACTGGTCACTGTAAGAAAAAGAAATAAATGTGTTTTACTTATGTTGAATACCCAAGAAAAATAATGGGAAAGTACCATTTTTTTTACCAATTAAAAAAGAAAAGCTGGTAGAGATTGGTGCCAAATCTTTCTCTTTTTGATTCATCAACGCTTTCTTGACAGGTGCCCTTACAAAAACTGAGTTTGAATGTGTGCACATTCATTGCTCCCTTTGGGAGATAATGTTTTTTCAGTCTGCCGCTGGGGTTAGGTTTCACACTCCAGGAGATGAAGGGTATTAATTGTCACATAGATAATGATTTAAACTGGGCTAAAATCATAGAAAAGCATGATAGGTATACAATACTATATATAACAGCACAGTGGTTAGACCATTCACTCAGCCAACATCTGCTGTTTTATGGCAGTAGTGCTCAACCTCCAGTCCTTGAGCCACACATGGGCCATGGAGCCTTGTCATTCAGTTTGTAAGGCTCCCCACAGATCTGGCAATCTGGTAATGGGCAAGCAGTGGCAGTTAACTCTGCACCACTCCCTCGTCACTAAATTTCTCAGCTCTGTGGGCCAGATGACATGATTTTCTGCATGGGGCCAGGGCTTTGGGAGTGATCTGGAGTTGGGCCTGATCAGGTGCATGAGGCTGGAACCAAAGCTAGGACTCGATCTGATATGTGGGGTTGAGGCCATGCACCAAACTAGCCCCACACACCAGCTTGGGCCCTGGCCCTATATGTCGGATCAAGCCCATGAATAAGTTCCAGCCTACAGAATGTCCCTGCATCCCTCATCTGGCTTGTGAGGACAAAAGGTTGGACACCATTGTTATAGTTCTGAGGTATGGGTGAGGGGCTCTCTCAATCGCTCACGTTGTTTGCATGGAATTGTTTAAGACTAATTTATTCATAAAGAGTGTCAATATGAGCCCATGGTCTAATTTTTTGGCACCTTGCAATGAAGAAATGAAACTTGGGTGTTAGTAAATCACTGGCAGTTTTTGTATTTTATATTGGCTAACAAATACCCCATTTGTTAGACTGGGATTGAAACCCTGGTTAACCTTCTGATAGGTGAGTTACTTAACCACTGCTCTAGCAAAGTAGCAAGACATGCTCATTCTTTTGCTTGCTTTATCTGTGCCCAATTAATCACAAATTTTGAAAAAGCTTAAGCTTAATGTTCTCAAGTACAGTGAAGCAATTCAGGATGATCACTCCTCACTATAACCACTTTCACTATAAAGCAGTTCCACTTTAATCTTTGCTAGCTCTATGGGAATGTACACTGAAGGAAAAAAAAAAAGAGTTAGGAAAGCAATAGGGTTCTGTGAAGCTTCAGTCCCTGATTCAATTCAGTGGAGATTTGGCCTGATTCAGTGGCTGAATCTCCAAATCCGAATCAAATCAGAGGACCCTTTAATCTCTCCAAATCAAATTGGAGTCCTCTGAATCAATTTGGGGGAGACGGAAAGATTCAGTGATTTGGACATAGGCGCAGCTTTGAATGTTTTTTCTACGTAGCTCCAGGTAGCATATGGCTCATGAACACTGCAGTGCTAGGGCACATGGAGTGTCCCACAGAAGTGCAGGGGGCTCCCCAGCGCACTCGGCAGCAGACCCGGAAGTGAACCAAAAGCACTTCTGGTCTGCTTCCGGGTTCGCCAGGGAGCGTGCTGGGGAGTCTCTCCAGGCCCCCCTGGCTCAGCAACTGGTACCTCCAGGGACTGGGGGGGGGGGGGGGCCCCTGCCCCACCCCGCATCTGATTGCTGAGCCAAAGGGGTGCAGGAGGGCCCCCCAGTGCACTCCATGGTGGACCCGGAAGTGGGCCGGAAGTACTTCCGGTCCACTTTCAGGTTTGCCACCAAGCACATGGAGGGCCCCCCCACACTCCTGTAGGTTGCCCCATGTGCCCTAGCATTGTAGCATTCACAAGCCATGCTGGTACCTCCAAGTATGTAGGAAAAAAAACATTTAAAGCTGTGTATATGTCTGAATCACTGATTGTCCAAATCATCATAGAATCTTCAGATTTGGATTCAGCTGAAACGAATTGGAGACAGTGATCTGAATCAAAAAATTGGATCACTGTCCCTGATTCAGGCTGAATCCAAATTGAATAGGGCTTACTTGACACATCCCTAGAAAGCAATTGTTTCTTCAGTTGTAACTTGGAAGTAAAAATATAGTCTAATGGCTGAGGATTTGGGAATTAACACATATATTGATGCAGAGGCCTAATGATATGTAACATATGAAACAAATGAAAGTGGATTGGCCTGTGTATTTCAGAAGCCTTTTCCCCATTCTGTTCACAAATTCCACTCTTATACCTTCTATCATGGTGACTGCCTCCTCTTTATGACTTCCCTCATTTCCTTTTCCTAGTGGTTGTTTTATGACTCCTGTGTTCATGCTCCATAATAAGATATTTGGACACTACTTTTATACTTTATACTACCATGTCTCCTTCAGTGAATAACCAGAGGTCTGCAACCTATGATTTAGAATGAAAATTTCAGGGGTTAAATCTGGAGCTCCTCCTGCCTTTTTTTTTTGCTGGTGAATTGTGATGTGGCATAAAGACATAATAACATAAGAACCGCCATTTACTGGGTCAGACCATAGGACCTTCTTGTCTAGTATCCTGTGTCTCACAGTGGCAGAGAGTACATGCTAAAAGAGATAGTGAACAGAGTATGACCAGGGCTTTTTTTCACTGTTCCTCTCTCACTTGCAGACTCGAGAATTTAAATGTGGCCATCAACTTTTAATCATGGCAGATTCCTAGTCTGAATAAGTGAATGAATTCAGTTCACGTATTCAACAGTTAGTTGTTTTACTGCCACTCACATTTGAATTTTTAAACATGGTATGATAGATTTATTTCTGAATGCCTTGAATTTGCTTTTTCTATTTAATGATTTGTTACGTTATTTACAGGCTAATTTACTGAACCCACATAAGATTAATTGCAGAGTCTTTTAGGACACGTGACAAATCATTAAAAAGTGATAAAACCAGGCAACTGAAAAGCAAGTGGATTGTGACATATGCATGGAATCCCCACTACTATTTATTAATGTTTGTTTTGATATCATTAATTACAATGAGTAAAGTCACATCAGCTCTAAGAATGAGCACATACTTATATGTTAAATAAGGGGGCTGGCTGAATCCATGAACCAGTACCGAATACCATATACATGACAAAGAGAACGGAACTCTGAATCCAAAGAATAAGCATTCCTTGTTAGGGTGCATGATGCCATTTCAAGGATAACCCTGGAATGAATGCAATGAAGTTCCTTGTTATAGTTTTAAGTGGAATGAACATATTTTACCCTTGTTTTCTAAAAAGCAATTGTGTTTTAGTATTTGTAGGAATAGGATTACATTGTAGCTAGTGAGGGAAATTAAGGATTAATATGTGAATTCTGGAGAAGAAAAATAAAAAAAAAACAGTAATTTATTATAATCCTTTAAGTCTCTTATGATTGAAAGAACTACTTAAGTTTCCACTCTTCCCACCCATTTTGGAATGTCCAGTGATTTTTCCCCTCCACAATTAATAAAAGAAAAAACAAACAAACATAAAAACCTAGATAAATTACTAGGAATTAGATTGTAAAAGCATTCTAATAGTGATAAGCCATAGTTTACAATGACCAAATATCTAATGAAATGTTATAGTTCCATCTTCTCCTTCTGATGCATTGATACGTTCCATCATGTCCATTCACATTACCCCAAAACAATGTAAGCAAAAGACGCAACCAAGGAAGTATTTCAATACTGAGTGCTCAAAAAATCTTGCTAAAAGCAATCATCTCTATCAGTGCCTCAGTGAGAAACTGTCTGACCGCCATGATGATCTTGACACTTTTGATCACTGGGAGAGCCTCAAGAAGGGCATCAATGAAGTGTGTAAAGAATCTCTATGCTTCTCCACAAAGAAACATCAGCATTGGTTTGATGAGAATGATAGGGAAATTCAAGCTCTCACTGGCAGAAGAAAGAAACCCTTCAAAGCTTGGCAGAATTACATCAGCTTCAAAGAGAAGCGAGACACTTACTGCCACATTAAAGCTGAGACCCAGCAGAAAATTTGAGAGCAAAAGAGCAAGTTATGGGAGACTAAAGCAAAAAGGATTCAAATTTGACACCAGCCACAACATATGCGGTTTCTTCAGGATGATCAAAGCTATCTATGGGCCAAGAACATGAGGAGGTATCCATCTCGGGTCCAAAGGTGGAACAACAATCTTTAAATACAGCTCCACAATCAATGCAGAGTTGAAGGATCACTTTCAAGAGTTCCTAAACTGAGATTCTATTGTCAAAGACAATGCCATTGGACCATTAAGGACTATTTTGCAGATAAAACAATTTATTAAGATAGCTTAAAAGCCATTAAGGAGATGAAGAACAACAACGACTGTGGTCCTGATTGAATACCAGCTGAAATTTATAAGCAAGTTGGAAAAAAGACCAAAACCAAACTTCTCATCTGCTATGCTGTTGTCATCCCTAACCTGTTGTCTGGGCATGACACTTGGATGACATATTGGAAACATCTGAAATCTTTGGACTGTTAACATCAGCAATCTGTTTGGAAAATCCTGTGTCAGTTGGAATGATAGAAGAATGAATGCCAGCTGTCCGGCTCAGGTAAACATTACCGTGTTTATACGGCACCAGCTGCATTGGACGTATCAAAAGAGTGCCTGAGAACTAGCTCCCAAAACAGGTCCTATACTCCCAACTCACCAGTGGTCACTGCTTTAAATGTGGGCAAAAGAAGAGATTCAAGGAAACCTTGAAGGCCAGTCTGAAGAAATGCATAGTTAACATCAGTACCGGGAGACTCGAGTAGTGAATCAACCTGTGATGCCATGATGTATGAAAAGGCATTGGTCATTTTGAGCAAACTTACCTAACTATGGAGATGAATAGATGAGAGAGATAAGTACTGTAACCCAACATCACCAGGATCTATTCCTCCCTTCAGTAACTGTTTTCCTTATCTTCCATTGAACATGTGGATCTCAGATTGGCCTCTTCAGCCATCTATGGACTCACTCCGTATTTAGTGAAACACTTAACCTTGCATTGAGGGCTGTTAATGATGACCATTTTGGTCTCTGATTTAAAGTATATTATGTTCTGGACACATGGACAAATTCTACTATCTTTTGTAGCAGTGAACCTGGAATAACTACAATGGAGCTATATTTATTATTCAACTAATGTAAGAGGTTAAAATTTGAGCCACTATGGCTAGGGACAGAAATTATACATAAACTAGTATAAGTGATCAAAAACTGGTTCAAATCTGTAACGCACCAGATGTTTGGTGCATAGTTTCATAGTTGGTAGGGTCGGAAGGGACCTGAGCAGATCATCAAGTCCGACCCCCTGCCATGGGCAGGAAAGAATGCTGGGGTTAAATGACCCCTGCTAAGTGATTATCTAGCCTCCTTTTGAAGACTCCCAGGGTAGGAGCAAGCACCACTTTCCTTGGAAGTTGGTTTTAGATCCTAGCCACCCTGACTGTGAAATAGTGCCTCCTGATGTCTAGCCTGAATCTACTCTCAGTCAACTTGTGGCTGTTATTCCTTGTTACTCCCGGTAGTGCTCGGAGAAACAGGGACTCTTCTGTTCCCCACTGGTCCCCCCCTCCGGTAAGTTCATAGACGGCCACCAGATCCCCTCTCAGCCTTCTCTTGTGGTGGTTCAGTTCCCATAGTCTCTCCTCATAGGGCCTGCCCTGCTGCCCACTGACCATGCGAGTGGCCCTCCTTTGGACCCTCTCAATGCTGTCCACATCCCTTCTGAAGTGCGGCGCCCAGTACTGGATGCAGTACTCTAACTACGGCCTGACCAATGTTGCATAGAGGGGGAGGATCACCTCCTTGGACCTGCTCATGATGCATCTGTGGATGCATGACAAGGTGTGCTTAGCCTTACTGACCACATCTTCACACTGGTGGCCCATGTTCAACTTGGAATTGATAATGACTCCAAGATCCTTTTCTGCCTCTGTGCTGATGAGGAGATAGTTCCCCTGTAGGTATGCTGCTGGCTCTTCCTCTCCAGGTCCAGTACCTTACACTTGTCAGTATTGAAACCCATCCTATTCTCATCTGCCCGCCCCTGTAACCTGTCCAGATCTAGTTGTAGCCTGTCTCTCTCCTCTAGCATGCCCACTTCTTCCCACATCTTAGTGTCATCTGTGAATCTGAACAAGGTGCTTTTCACCCACTCATCCAAGCCACTGATGAAGATGTTGAACAGTGCATGTCTGATGACTGAGCCCTGGGGAACCCCACTGCCCACATCCCTCCAGGTCAAAAATGACCTGTCCACCACCACTCTCTGGCTGAGGCCCTCCAGCCATTTAAGACCCATCTGACTGTGTAGGCGTTGATACCACAATTGCCTAATTTTTTTAAATGAGAATGGGGTGAGAGACCGTGTCGAAGGCCTTCCTAAAGTCCAGAAAGACTACGTCCACTGCGACACCTGCATCCAAGGATTTTGTGACCTGGTAGTCGAAGGCAACCAGGTTGGTCTGACAGGACCTGCCAATAGTGAATCCATGTTGATTGCCCCCAAGCATAATCTCCCCTGCTGGTCCCTTGCAGATGTGCTCCTGGATAATTTTCTCAAAGAGCTTTCCCAGGACTGAGGTAAGACTAACGGGTCTATAGTTTCCTGGGTCCTCCTTCCTCCCTTTTTTGAAAATGAGGATCACATTGGCCCTTTTCCAGTCCTCTGACACCTCACCAGAGCACCACGAGTGCTCATAAAGTCAGGGGTCCCACAATAACCTCTGCCAATTCCCTCAGCACTCTGGAGTGGAGATCGTCAGGACCTGCTGATTTGAACACTTCTAGTCCCACCAGAAGTTCCCTGATTAGGTCCTCACTGACCTTGGGCCTGGCTGTGCCTCCCCTGTGTCCATCTGTTATCCTGGTGGGGGGGGATGTCCCGGTCCCTGCTCAGAAAAATGGAGGCAAAAATTTGTTAAAGAGGTTAGCTTTGTCATCTGGTGTGACCACCAGATTTCCACGTGTGTCCTGCAGAGGCCCCACTTTATCTGGTACCTTCTTTTGACCCCCTATGTATTTAAAAAAGGACTTCTTGTTATCTTTGATCCAGGTTGCTAGTCCCAGTTCCATCTCCACCTTAGCCTTCCTAACAGCCCCCCTACGATCTCAAGCAATGGAGGTGTAATCCTCCTTGGTGAATTCCAGTAGGCGATGATCGCTATTGCCCAGGTGGTCGAGAACCCACAGACCCCTCACCAGGTTGTCACCTGTGGCCAGGACCTGGTCCAACAAGGCATTTCCCCTGGTGGGACTGTGCACCTCCTGGGTTAGATGGAGGTCTTGTAACTCAGCTAGGAACCCACGTGAGCAGTCAGACCTGGCTGACTGCTCTTTCCAGCAGATGTCTGGATAGTTTAGGTTACCCATGATGACCACATCCCTTGACTTAACTGCCTCCATGAGCTGACCTGAGAATTCCTGGTCCAACTCTTCCCCCTGGTTGGGTGGCTTGTAGTAGACCCCCACCATTAAGTCCCTTTCCCTCTGACCCAGGGCACTTCAGTCTGCCCCTCCTCTGACCTTGTGTTGTTTGCTGAGGATGTATATTGCTCTTTGACATAGAGTGCCACACCCCCACACTTTCTCTCCATTCTATCCCACCTGTACAGCCTATAGCTCTTAATGTCTACTACCCAGTTGTGCTTTGGATCCCACCAAGTTTCAGTGAGCCCTACTATGTCTGGGTTTGTGTTAGCTATCAGGAAGCCAAGTTCCTCCTGCTTGTTCCCCATACTACGAGCATTAGTGTACAGGCATTTAAGGCCTCCTGAGAGTGTATGCACCACCCCCCACCCCCAATCCCAGGACTATCAGGGCTCCTGTCTCTTACCTGGGTACTTCTTGTGCTCATTGCCTGTCTTGGATGGGCTGTTCTTGTGGGGTGTTCCATGTCTCCCTCTGTCCTCATCCTCCCCTTTCCCTCACAAGCCTAGTTTAAAGCCTGCCAGAGGGCACATAAGCCACTTTCAAAATGGCTGAACCTGATTTAAGATAAACCTGGTTGGATGTAGTATCAGATCCAGCATCTGGTACCATGTCATCTGTCATGCAGGGTGTCCCCTCCCCCTCCCCTCCCCCGAGTCTGTGAAAGCCCCACAAACTGTGGCCCTGCTCACTAGGTCAGGTACTTCACACAGGCCCAGTCCTGGTACATACGGGTAGTACAGTGTCCCTGAGGCCTGATCTCCACATGCATTACTGGGCAGAGGTGGTTTGGGGCTTCTGGGGCCTGATACTTATGCTTGGGACCAAGCATGGGTTGCACAGAGCTTCCGGAGTGTGATGCAAGTGACCAGGAAGGAGTTGCACGGGGTTTCAGTCTTGCTGCATGGGGTCTGATCTGGCCCACAGAGTAGCCCCATCCTCCTCATCTGTCTCATGGGGCCAAATGGTTTAACACCACTGTCTTAGGGATTAGAGTACTCACCCAGCATGTGGGACACACAGGTTTATTTCTCTTATTTGCCTCAGGGGATGTGTGGCATGGTAGGTGACATGATTTTGGGAATTTCAGATCAGATCCTGGTACATATCTTTAATTGAGAACTTGTCAGCAGCCTTACAGTGGTGGAGAAAATCCCATCCAGAAAGGGAAAAGTATATGTTATTGTTGCTGAATCACTCTCTCAGCCCCATCTTCTACATTTTCTTGCCACAGATATTTATCAAATATGCAGCAAGGTTTCCTACATCTACCAGATCTGAAGAACTGACTTCTCTGTCAAACTCCTGGAATAGATGCAGAAGTTGATGATGACCTACAATATTATATTTTTACTGTACTATAAAGCCAGTGGAGTTCTTTGCAGGTGCTGCTTACTGTGGGGATCCCATTATAAGATATATTTTCCATGTTTTAAGTTGAATGGGCCAAATTTTGTTCCTATTCAAGTTAGAGATAAACATTGCTTGAATGGCAGCAGGCTCAGCCCAATATATATAATATATAGTTAATTACATAATATAATTCATGTATAATTTTACCACTGATATTGAATACAACTCTGGTCTATAGAAAACCACGATTTACATTGCTGTGTGATTCCAGAGGGGCAGCTCCTTCATCTGAGGTAAATCAGTTTAGCTCACTTAAATCAATGAAATTACACCAATTTATCTCACCATTACATCATCAATGTACAGCATAAAGCAGCTCCAGGATTCGGACCACTAGCCCTCAAATGTAATCACATCAGATCGCATTCTGATCTTGATTACTCTGGTACAACTGAGAACAGAATATGGCACCTCAGGGTGTTGTGTTTTTTTTTAATTTTAAGAGGGCTTTTATCTCACCATCTGATTTCAGCTTAAATTGTGACTCAGTGCAGCTTTAACCAATCACCTATAATTTTTTAACAAACTCTACATTTACTTTTATTCTTCTTTTTCCCTTTCAAAATGAGTACTTTGGGGTCCATTTTCCAGCATACCAAGAAACAGTTAAATGACTGAATCTCAAGGGGTTGAGCACTTCCACAAACAACAGTCACAGGGAGGAAAATTAACGGTTTTCTCTTAATGACTCATATTAGTCCTCTTTGGTGGTCCAAAGCAATGGATTACTTTTTTTTCCCCTTCCATCTGCCTGTCATTGGGCTGCTTGTTTGATTGCTAGTTTTGTTGTTAAAAATGTCACCCTCTTTATATTTTTTCCCCCAGAATCTTTAAAACTAAACACAGGAAAAGTGGAATATACCTGTCATTTAGATCAACTAGAACAAAAGTCAATAGAAAATACGTTCCTAGTTTGAAGAGGCTTCCCTGCTGATTTTGTTTATCAGAAAATGGCAAGTTTTTGTTCCTAATGGACTGAAATTTAAATAAAATCTGACCCTGGAAATAAAAGCAGCCATTATGACAAAATAAAATTATATCTTTTATAGGAGAAATTGAATTAAAATGCTGGTTTCCTTTGGTTAAATTCTTTTCCATAAGGAAATGAATGAACAAGAAAGAGAAAAATAGAATGAGATAGAAAGCTGATTGTTGAAATAGGCTTTTTAAAAATCAATAATCTCTTCTAATTTATATTTTAAAAAAACTTTATACAGACTCTCATACAATATATTAACTATAGCTATATTTCTAAGTTTCTTTTTATTAGAATTTGAACCAGGGGTAAAAGAATATTGAGGTCTCAGATTCTTACTGGGGGCATCTACCCAAGACTCTTTACTGCAGTTGCCTAATTAGCTCTGCAGTAAAGAATCTCCATCTCCATGTGCAGAGCTATTAGGCTGGAGTAAGCCAATTAACTCTGCCTAAAGTTAGTACTGCCTGATACAAGTACTATCCTACAGTAGAATTATTTACTCCGCTGCAACACATGTGTAGACAGTGATCAGGCTGGCTGGGGCATGAGGGTGCTGCAGTGCAGGGGCTGCCTGCTGACTAGCCCCACACTATAGCACCCTCGTGCCCCAGCTAGCCCCTCCACAGCATGTTGAGCTGGTCGTAGGAGCTCTGGGTAGCATGAAGCACAGAAGACTTCTTTATGGTAATTCTTTCTCTCTGTCATTTTCTTCTGCCCTCCATCCTCCATTGTTGGGGTTTTCTGGCATAGTTCTTCCTTCCACATAGATGGGTTCCCAGAGATATAAAGCCTTCTCCAACTACTTATGATAAGTTATGTGGTGGTTTGGAAATGAGTTCCTGAAAGATTTTGCTGTCTTGAGACAGCTAATGGGCTATGGATTTGTACCACTGAATGGCAACTCACCAAAGATTGTTTTAGTTTACTTGACACAGATATATCTAGATTAAGTACTTTGAGACTGAGAACCTAAATACTTATTACTTCAAAAGAAAGTAGTTGACCTCTATTAGTAGAATGTAGCTTGGTTCTATACCATACAGAGCTCTTTACAACACTAATATAGACCTCACATAGCATTTCAGATAAGTCTAGTACTTCTCTTTGTGAGCCCTACCCTAACCTACTCCTGCAAGGTGCTGATGCTGATACAAGTTCCCCTTAACCAGACTAGTAGTATGCAACCTTACAGACAGCTGAATAGGCTTCCACCATAGGCTATGAAACTAGTGTATTAAAGTGAAGACTAGACCTTTGCAATTTAACTTGAAACTTCACCTGATCTATTCCCAGCACTGCCACAGATTTCCTGAGAAGCCTTGGTTCACATCATGTCATCAAAATGGGCCCCCATCCTACTTGAGAGAAACCAAAGGAATGAAAATCTTCTAATTTATTTTTTTTGTGGACTTTCTTTTGGCTCATCCCAATTTTAGGTATGAACATAAATTTGTGTTGCTTATCTGAGAGATCATGTATACAGATAGGACTAGAAACACAGAGTACCTATACACATGCTCTGATGCGTTCTAATTAGAATGTGTGAGAGTAGATTCTACTATTCGAGTCTGCTCCTTGTTCTTCTTGGAACACTCTAGCATTGCCCCGTGTCATATGCATAAGCCTCTGTGGGATTAAAAATGGCTGCTGGGGCCCTTTAACTAAAGCTCATTGAGTGAACTTTAGTTAAAGTGTTTCTAAATGACCAGGGGCTTAATATATGTGATGATGTAGTGTTTTCATTAGAGCAGCTCTCTGGAACCACTCTAATTAAAACATCCCCCCACCTATCCCCAAACATGTATCTAGGCACCCACAGAGACCTTGTGCACTGTTACCATTTCCTGAGTTTCTTTTCTTGTCCTCTGAACCTTTGGCAGGTGTAATGGTCAGAAAATGAAATGTCTGTTCTTAGGTCAACTTCAGGTTTTCAAATTTGGTTTGTTTTTATTTTTGGTTATGATTAGGGACAAAGGGTCAATCTAAAATTGTTTTGAATTAAATTCCAAAATACTTTGTTTTGGAAACTGCAGTGTTCCTGGAGCCTGAACTGCCTGGATGTCTTCCTGGTGGGCTACCTCAGTCTATCCACTCCATGGCTATACAGCTGCCCAGTTGACTTGTTGTGTACCAAGGATTCATTATAAGACATTCCTAAATATGGGGAGTTCTGGTTACCTGGGACCCTTAGGAAATTTGTTTGCATAGTTTTTTATCAATAGTTTTGCCTTAATTGACATAGTCCTACAGAACATATTAATTTCATTAGATCAACCTTTTTTCAAAAGAAAGCTGTTTTATCGGAATTTTTTAAAAATAGCTCTGTCATGATTGCTCCAGAATGAGCCCTAGCAGGACTCAAAGGGAGAGACCCATATGGATTCTTTATCCTCTCTCTTCCTGACCTGTGGACTGAATGTTGAATGTGATGATGTCTTGGATTACAGAACTTGCTGACTCTTCCACTCCCCATAATTGTACTCATAGATCCTTTGGTAGCAGAACAGTAATCCATTTCTCCATAACTCAGCCTCCTTATTTGTAAAATGGGAATAATACCTACCATAGTACACAGCAGTATTTTTGAGGCTTAAATTGCTCGTTATAAAGTTAAAATAAAGTCTGACATCCAAGGGTGTCTGGAATAAGTTATTGCCTAATTTACTTGAATATTGTGGAGCTTTGCTAGCAGATGTTTTTAAGTCCTTTGAAGATACAAATTCTGGATATTCTTGCTACTTCTGTAGCTGCCTACAATAATTATTGGATCTATTGGTAACTACCAAATTCAGTTAATATTCAGTTAATAACAAGGTGGTTCATATACTGTTAACAGTTCAATACAGTATTTCCTTACAGGAAACTAGACATTCACATTGTCATATATCAGAGGCTAAGTGTTGTCATGCTTCCCAAATGAGGAATGAGTGAATCAAGGAAATCTATTACACTCCATTGTTTCCTGCAGAGAGGGATTGAACAATAATGGTGAAAGACAGATGTTCTGTATCATCATCATACAGGGTTCTGAGAGCTGCCATAAAGAAACCATTTTAGCAGTGGAAATTGAAGCCAAATTTTCAAATCTATGTGGCAAAATTTAGGCTCCTGGGGAGCATCCAGATGAGCAGGCATGTACAGTTTGCAGTGCTGTAGACCTGGCTGTGATGCCACAAATCACACACACTTCACATGCAACTGTTTGCTGTGCTGCTAATTTAGAGGCTGGTGGGTTTTATTGACACTATTATATGATCCCAGTGTCAAAAAGACAAAAAAACCCAAACAAGCCAAAACAAAAATGCGGCAGTGTATGTGGTGGCAGTGTGCACCACCCGAAACTGGAGCCTGGCCGGCTGGAGCCATACTCCAGATGCTGGCCAGAATTAGCATGCCTGGATCACCACTGCTGGAGACCCCGGAGGCCCCCAGTACCCTAGGTAAGGCTGCTGGGGCCAGCCCAGGTACTGGCCCCAGCTTTCCTTAGCCCACCTGAGGTAGCTTGCTGTATGCCAGGGTGTGCATGCATTGGTGTTCCCCGGGGACAAGTAGCAGCGGTACAACTATGTGCCAGTGATGTTTGTCCCTGGGAAAACACGCATGCTCGCACATCTGGGTGCACTCTTAAAGTTGTTTAGGCACCCAAATGGATATTTCCTCTCTCATTTTTTCCCTTCTGAGAAGTGCTGTGTATTTTCAGTCCTTGTAGCAATCGGCACCCTGTCTGAGAAACAGAGATAAGTTGTGTAGCTTTTGGACGATGTGGAAATGGAAGAGCAATTGAAGCAAAAACAAACTGGATTGGACCAGAAGTTTATAGAGCAGGCCTGGGAGCAGGCAACTATGATAGCAACAGCAGCAAGTCAATGCCAGTGTCATTTTTCAGAACACTTCTTATCTTTATCAACTAGGCCTATTCTTGCAGAAGCACTGCTTACTTTCAGAGGGGCATGGAGTAGTACTACGTGTGCTTGTCAGTTAGGGACAATGTATGTAACAACATATTCTGCTCTTCCTTCTGAGAATTTCAAAAAGTTAAAAAATATTAAATCTCAAGAGACTCATTTATCTTCCTGAGAGAATCAAAGTCTGATTGTTTATACACTCTTCCTGTTCATAAATGTTTGGTCATCTGATTGGGGAACTGAAACCAGCATCATGTGACTAATTTGTGGATTTTTGTGGGAAAAATCTAGGTACACAATAGTTGTCCAATAATATTGAATAATGACCAAAAGTTATTGTTCAACCCATTCTATTCGCAGACATTAAAAAAAAAAAGAGAATGGCTCTAACAATTCATTTGTTAGATAAATTGTTCACAATTAATAATTCAACCAACTCATCTCTAGCTGTCTACTATTTCCAAATAAATCTCTGGAAATTGTTGCTGGTTCTAATACAGCTAATTCTCCCATCATATTCTTACTTTCACAGTGAATAGGGTTCAGTTTCTTCTTTCCCATTTGACTATTATTTTTCATTTGATTGCATCCTTTTGTATCTGATGCTTACTAGAATTAAACTCTCCTCAATGTAATGAAACCCCAGTAAGCCTAGAGTGCTTTGGCAAAAATAATCTCAAGCTTGTTTGTCAGGAGGGTTTTTGCCAAGCCCACACAGCTCTAATTACATCTTTTCACTGGCCTGCTTTAAACTGTCCCCTCTTTCCAAAGTCTTTTGTGTGTTATGCAGAAATATGTTGTTATAATGAATACAGTATGTTTAGAATATGTTCCACTGAATTTGGTAGCCAAGAAATTGTACATTTTTATTAGAGGTACTGTAGCCTTCCAGTGGAGATAATATTTATACAGAGGTCCTGAATTGTTTGCATTTTGAAGGATAAATAAAATGAATAATATCCAAACAAGATAATTAAAATGTCAGTTGCAAAGTACCTTTAATTTGCTTTGGCTTGTAATTTGCATATTTGTTTCTTTACTTTAAAGACAAAGAGGACACACTTATACCTACTATTATATGAGCATAAAAGTTAACTACCCCCTTTTACAGAAGTATCACAAACATTGTACATGCATGAGCATGCCCACAGTTGCATGTATAATCATTTTTTCCAATATACAAGTTGATTACTTGAAAGGCAGTGGTAGTTTCTGATTTTTGTCAAATTCTAACCCTTGAGACTGGACAAATTATAAGGAATATATATGTTAAAAATCACAGTGTAGTCAGTGATGTGATGTGCACATCATTTGAAAAAAAAAGTATTTTTAATAGTAAATTTAGAGCTCACTGGAAAGTGATAGAATGTCATTCTGGAAACAGAAGTCCTCGATGCCCTAACAATCCTCAGCTGTGGTCCAGAAGGACAATGGTGACTGGATGTCCATAAGCACTGAAGTCCTTGTTTTTTTTATAAAAATAAAGCATGTGCAAATACCAGGCTCATAGTCCAGTAGAAAGAAATCTCACAAAGTTTCCATTGGTAATTGCTAATAGATGCCAGAGGCAGAGTTGATTACTTATAAATGGCACAAAATAGAGACTTTAAAAATATGCTCAAAAAACTTGGAATTCCCAGCTGTAACACACATAAAAATTACAACCAAACCACTCTGCTGCCATTATTTACTTCAGTCTTTAAATCCTAAGTGTTCTATTTTTATTAATGTATTTATTACTGACAACAGTCCTGTTTAGACCTTTGACTTGCTCTTCAATAGTGAATACATTTCTTCATGAAGTAGCTAATGGTAAAGAACTGTTAGGTTTCATTGTCCAATAGAGATTATCTCATAGAAGTAAACTATCAAAAGAACATAGAATTTACAGCCCGAATTGCATTTAGCAGCTCCTCAATGCTTTCATGGAGTCAGGAATTAGTACACACACATACCTTTTAATTTACTTTTTCCCTGGGCACTTGCTCTCTCCTTTTTTCACACATAGTAATGACTTAGTACACTGTATGTATGTACCATGTGTGTGTTGACTGATCAAGGTCCTTCTGCAAGTCAGAAACATTAACAAACCTATAGTAGTTTTTTTACAAGTATAATTTGCCCTGATTCATCCTACACCCACAGAGTTATACAGTTTGCAGTGTACTGGCTGTACACATGACTACCGGTTTCCATTTCAGCTGAGCATATATGCTGTTTACAAAATGCATTGGATAATTCAAGAGGAAAGGTCACTATATAAATATAAATAATATTATTATCTCACATATTTATTATTGGTTTATGATGCACGATTTAAATAGATAATTGTATTGGGTTCTAAACAAGTAGAGATGCTCACTAGCCCATTCTGAATGTCTCTGAGCCATGGGAAAAGACAACTTGAGCTTTTTATTTCTATAATAGATATTTCTGTTCTGCATCCATTTCTCTAGTGTGCTTTGTTAAGTAGATCTTTATTTCCAGAAACTGAAATGTACTCCTCTTCCTTTCTTCTTGAAAATTAAAAGCTTCTACCTTAAAGAAGCGAATGATACATTATCTGCTTTCTCTAAATTGAACCCATTTGGAGCTATTTGCATCCTGTAGAAACCTACAGCTGAGTGCTGTGCTCAGAGGTGTAATGACTGGTTGTCACAACACGCTGGAGGTGGCCCCATAACAAAATGATCCCCTGTCAATCCCCTTGCAGGAAATGCATTGGCAACCTGTAATTCGGCCCCAGTATTAACATCCTGCCTGGGTTTTGTTAAATGGCACTTTCTAGGAAGTAGATCTGGTGAACTTGTGCTTAATAATGTTTTAAGAGGAATATTTGATGGAAGTTTTAGAAAGCATCACATGGGGTTAACAGTGATTTGTCATTTGTTTCTAATTAAAGGACCTAATCTCTTATCACTGGAACAGCCTATTTTTTATACCAAAGGCACAGATGTGAATGGAAACATATTAATGAGATGTCATACTACACAGTCATTTAGCGTTTTGTTTAACTTAAACATAGCAGAAAATGTGCATCTAAGTAGACATACGTAATGACATCCAGATAGAATTATAATTTCCCACATTTGCATAACCTTTAGTAACATTCACTTTGGATCCACCTAGTAGTGGTTATTTTATTTTCAAAAGTTTTCAACATCTGTTGTAATAATTAAAAAATAAGGATCTAGAACCTACTGAATGACATGGTTTCCCCATCAATTGGCCTGTTTTTTTTTTCCTTGAACCAAAACTGTAAAACCCTGACTTTGTTGGCTCATTATAGAGGTGTAAACAAAGTGCATCCAGCCCAAAGCTCTGTGTTCATATAAAATGGTTAAAGAACAAACATTAGCTCCTTGCATAGATTCTGTACCTATTTTTTTGCTCAATGCAAATATTCTGTCAAAAGACTTTAAAGAGATTTATATTTGGATTATAAAACCAGCAGGGACCATTTACATCATCAGTCTGGCCATCTGCATAATACACACCATAGACTATACTCAGGTCATAGCTTTTTACCAAGTAATATCTGCATCAAGCCTAATAATTTAGGATTGAATTACAGAGCATGTCCTTTAGCAAAGAATAAAGTGACTTTCCCAAAGGCAAACAGTAAGTTAGTGACTGTACCAGGATGAAATATTTGAGATATTTTACTCCACTAATATGGGTGATTTGAGCCTAAATATTGCATAAATAGATTAGTAAAGTAAAATTGGGATGTTCCTATAGGAAATGAAAGGGTTCAATTGGAATAGACTCTGTAGCATCACGATGCTCCCCACAAGATTTGGCAAAACCAACACCAGAAGTAGTGGCCTGTGTAGAATATTGGGAGCAGACTTCCATTGGGAGTACAGAAAGGTTGGACTGGATACACT
>NW_005842828.1:114558-129724 GCF_000455745.1 Alligator sinensis | reverse complement strand
AGGGAAAGGTCAGCCCAATTTCATTTACGAAGTGAATGTCTTGTATTTTGTTTTATCAGAGGATTGGGAATTAAGACACCTGGGCTTTATTTTTGTGGCTTGCTCAGTGCATCTTTGGGCAGGTCACAAGAGCGCGTCTGCACTGCTGAGAAACATGCCTACTCCACTTACCTCCCACTCAGCACATGCCAGAGCCTCCAAATTAGGCTTTATAGCCAGTTTAGCATGACGCAAGAAGCATGCTCAGGACAGAGGACACAGAGAGGTTCTGAGATCCCAATTTTGCCATGGGGTTAATGTAGATATGTGTGTAGGGACAAATTCTGGTTGCATTGAAGTCAAAGCAAACTTCCCAGTGGCATTCAAGTTTGATCCTTCATCTTTCTGGATATGTTAAATGGAGAAATATTGGTGCAAAGCTAGCATGGTATTAGATTTGGGCATTGCTTTGTGTTACTTTCACCTGTTAATTAATAGGCACGGTATTATCTATCTCACTGTTCAAAATAATATTAATAAAGACCCTTGTGGTGAATAGTGTTCTTGCCAAGTAATGCACTGTAATGTATCATGACCCTATTATTTCACTAATCTTATTTGGGGAATTTCTTTTTAAAGGTAATATAGTTAATAACACATTTAGGAAAGAGGACACCTAGTGTTGGACCAGGAATTGGATGGGAAATAATACAGTATATATAGTTTCAAGGATTTAAATTAGCCCAGAACTCATCAAGATATAAAGTTTACAGGAGAACTGTGCTGTTCAGCTACATCAGTGAGGTTGGAGAGGCAGATGAGCCAGAAGTGGCTCTATAGACACTGTTTTTTATGTGCTATGTTTCTAAATAGGTAGCAAAATTCTCACTACCCAAGGTGTCATGTATATTGCTATTTATAAAGAAATTATAACATGTTAAGTGTATATTGTAAAATTGATCTTTTTACAAGGGTTAAAATCAAGCATGCATCATTAAGAACTTTTCTCTAAATGCTACCCTTCCCTCATACTAATCTGTCACCACAGACAGTACCACTTTTCTTCCTAGTTACCAGGCTCACAACCTTTATGTTATTTTTGAATCCTATTTCTTTTCCTACATGTTCATTCTCTAGCTAAGTCTTGTCACTTACTTTTTAATATCACCAGCCTTGTCCCTTTCCTTACTACCCACATCTTGGTCATCTGTTGCCTTGATTACTGTAATCTTTTCCTCTCCAGATTTTCATCTCCCCATCTTCAGCCTTTTCAGAGTTCAGCTACTTAAAATCATCTTTGTCTGCTGTTTCTTCAAGCATGTCACCCCTCCCCTCACTTGAGTTTCTTCACTGGATTCCAGTTAACATATTGGATTCAAGCTACTCACTTTCAAGGCCCCATATGACCTTGGTTCCAATTATGTCTTTGCCCTAATTTCCTTCTGCTTCCTCTCTTACTGCCTATTTTCTTTTCAATCCACTCAATTTTCTGCTCCCTTCAACTTTTTTTTCCCCTCCCTGTCAGCTTTCATGTTCATTCACTTCTTGCCCAACAAGCCCTTCACTCCAAATTCCTCTTTAAAACACATTTCTTTTTGACAGCTTTCCTACTGAGATCAGCTAATGAAAAACACTATATAAAAGCTAGGTATTATTTATTACCTTGCTCTTTTCAATAGCTTCTCTTCCCTCTCACTTGGACTCTCCTCTTATACCTTGTCTTGTCTGTCTTAGATTGTGAGTATTTAGAGGCATGGGGTATGCTTAGCTTGTAAAAACCTAAAGGATTGCAGTGTGAGGGACTACTGCAGAGATAAAAATCAAGGAGGAGATGACTGACTGTAAAAGCACGTAAGATATTATAGCCAGAAAAATGCTATTTATACTAAGTATTAGCCTGAGTGTAATACCTAGTGAATGACTGCTATATCCCTCAGAAAGTTTTTTAAATCTTCAAGATGGTAAAAGTGGGAAAAAATTAAATATTGTTGTGGTTCAAAATGCAATGCTAAGTCTTCTGAACAGGAAGCCCCCAGAAAAGTATGTAGCAGTGTAGGCAGAGGCAACCATTGAATCCATATCAAATGATGCTATTTAGCTGTTATAATGCAACTGTTACATCTACTGGTATGTACTTTGCTAGTGGTACACTGTAGAAAGCCATTGCAATATTTTAATTGTTTCAATCAGGCTTAAAGTGACAATGATTTCGTTCAATAGAAGCTGCAGGTGTTATAGCTATTGAGGGTTCTGAATGGTACCTTAGGCGTAAGTATAGAAAATCAAATTGCCAGGGCTGAATAAGTTCAATCTTCACAGGTTAGTCTAAGACGTGTAGAATTAACCCATAAGCAAGTGAACAGACATTCACTTTCGATTCCAGAAATGCAGCCACATGCCTGCAGTGGCCCAGGCCAGGAGCCGGGGATGCTGGAGCTTGCCTCCCTGCTGGGTTACAGGAGACAGCTTGGGCCAAAGCTAGCCTGCCCACCCTGTGAGGGCGTTTTGCAGGGGAGGTGCAAAGCATTCTGCGATGCTGGGGAAGTGAGAGTTAACTGGAATCTGGAGGGGATCTGGGACAGAAGTTCAATAAACCAATGTAACCTAATCAGTTAAGTCTCATACTATATCCATCCAGGTTTATCTTAAACTGGTTTCAGCCATTTTGAAAGCGGTTTATGTACACTGAATTGCTGTTGTTACAGATTTGAATCTGTTTCTGATCACTTATACCAGTTTGTGTGTAATTTCTGTCCTTTCCCAAAAGCCTAATGTAGTTTAGAAATCTAATATAAGCAGCTGTGTTGTAACTGCCCCAAGATGAATAATATAACTGAAGGGTTCACTTCATAGGTTGACTGACTTGCTTGTCTATAAGAATTTTGTTTAAAAGGCATTGACCATTTATTAGCAATCACTGAGTAATGTCACTGGAAAGAATGCACTAAATTGAAGCAACAGATTTGAGTTGCAAATAAATGTTTAGAAAAAACATTTCATATTTGCCACTGAAATCGGTGGCAAAAAAAAATGTCAGCAAGTTAGTGGAGGTTGACTTTTATGCTAAGTGTTAAGAACTGAGAATTAAAGGAAAAGTCATTCAGTTTCTGTATTAAGCTGTTAGAACCTTTAAAACTTCCCTGCCTGCATATAAACTGCAGAAACAGGTTTCATTTACATGTGTTAGCCAGTGTCAATGTTACAGGTGCTGTTACAGGTTACCTTTTAACCTAAAGGTTTCAATTTTAATTCTAATTTAATTCTAAACCTGTGGAATATTAAGCAGTATTGAAGTAGGAACAGTTTCAGGTTAAGGTTTAATCCCTTCTCTGACCTGCACAACTGTAGCTTGCCACAAGAGGATCTTGTGAGCAGTGGCATGGCCAAGAGTCAGAACTTTATGCTTCCTTTGGAAGCAGAGACCCAAGGCTTAAGCAGAGTGAGATTATGGAGCCCAGGTGAGCATGTCTTCCTGGGCACCGTGCTCTCACCATCCAGTGGCTCCAGTCCCAGCGTGCAACTGCCAGGGGTCAATTGTGATAGAATGGACCCCAGGAAGAATGCCTCCCCAGGCTACATGCTATCAGGACTGAGGTTTGTGCCCTGCAGCCTGATGAGCTGGGCAAACGGGGCCCTGACCTGCAGGGGGCAAAACTAGGTGAGCCTTCTACCCTGCAGCCACAGTAATTGAGGATAACAAATGAACCAGCACCAACTGAGGCCTAGCCCCTTTCCTCTGATTTGTTCCAGGTCTGGTCTTGAGGAACCACTGAGTCACCTGAGCCTTGCTGCAAAATTTACTGGTTTCTGGTCCTTGTGTAGCTTCTGTCCTGGTAACTCCTTTGGCTCTCTGACTACCCAAATCCTGCTTAACCCTCTGACTCAATGTTTGGACTTTGGTTTGACTTTGACTTGTTTCCTGACTCCCTGATTCCTAATTAACCTTCCAGCTCCATGTTTGGATTTCAGTTGACCTCTGTTTGACTCCTGACCTCTGATTTCTGGTTGGCCCTTTGGTTCAGTTTCAGACTCTAGGCTCCGATCCCTGCCCTTCACTTGAAACTTGGGTTGTCCTTGGATGCTCCCAAATGTCAGCTCATCCTTGCAATCCTGCTGGTCCTCACTCCTGGCTCTACCTACTAGGGATGATGCCCTTGTGAACTATGACAGCTTGTACAGGTCACTTAGTTGCAGGATGGACCAGTCACCAGGTCTTATATCTGGGACTGAACTGGTGTCTGTACTGCAAGTTTAGCAGGCTCAGATCACAGTCCTGTGAGTTCAGAGCACCTCCCTTCTAGAGCTAGTGGCTCACCCAGCCACTACAACATACCCAACATCAAGATCCTACTGCCAGACCAATTTCATGGTGACCTACATCAGTTTTGGGGATTTATATCAGTGCTGCATGGCTTTCAGATGGCATCCCTGTTATGCCAGGCCATGAGTGGCCAGGTCTGGAAGTCATCTCAAGGTGAGGAGAAACCAGGAAGTCAGAAGGCAGGAGATCTGTACAGGGAACTGAGTCATGGATCCAGAGGGTCAGGCAGAGCACAAGGTCAGGGGGTTAGCTCGGTCACTGAATCCACCATCCAGCTGCATTATTATTTGGCAGCGTGGGCTATTTTGGCCCAGCCACCAGGCTTTCAGGGGTTGCCCCACCTATGCACTTTCTTCTCTAGGAACCTGACCCATGCTGAGTGCAACTATAAAATCTTGAATCAGGAGCTTCTAGCAATCAAGGCTGCATTTCGGCCACTAGGCCTGGCACCCTTGTGAACCATGACCCATGCTCTTGTCACACTTGGCACTAGGTAGCCGTTTCCCCTCACCCCCTAGGAATGTGGGAAGCTGTAGTGGGAAGTCACCGGTCCCCAAAATTCTGCTGGCTAATGGAGAACTGCCCAGATGTGGGGCAAAGACTACATTTTGATAAACTGTCTGCCACCTAATATTGAAAGCCCTTAGAAGTGAGGCCTGCTTGCCTGGCTCCTAGCCCAGGGGCTTGGATTGCGTCTCTTGGGGTCTTTGGAGATAACAGCATGGTGCCATGTAGGCTGGGGTCATAGCCACTGGGGGATGGTGTGGATGTTGGCCTGGTGCCAGTAACACCTTCTAAGCAGAAATGTTTGGGAGGGGACATGTTTTTCAGTGATAGAGGGCCTGGAAGCTGTGTATTATGGGATGCTGGGTGATTACAAATTGGTCACTTTATCTCTGTGGAGCAGACTAACAATACCCTACCTTGAGACAGGTAGAATAGAAGATAACCCTTGCCTGAAGTGACATAACTTTAAGATGCTTAGAGGATACTTAGCACAATTTAACACTTTAGTGTGTGGATGCTCTCATTTTAAGTGCCTTAAGGTAACTTAACACCCTAAAATAATTCAACTGCTTTAAACAGGTCTCTGGCAAAATTATAGGAATTATTACAATATGACAGTAAGAATTTGCTCCAGTACAATTTAGCGAGCAATGGAAATCTAGTTTCCATTGCAACCTGTGAGTGCAAACAGGGGGGCCAGGCATGATCCATGGGTGGGGGAAGGGGGGGGCAGGTCCAGCCCACAAAGGGTTGGGGGAGCAACTGCACCCTGCTGGTAGGGTGGGGGGGGAGTGGAGGCAGGGATGACCCACGAAAGGTAGGGGGAAGAGGCGCAACCCACAGGTGGGGCAGAAGGGGAGGCGCAACCCACAGGTCAGGTTGAGGTAGGGTCCCTCCGGGTCCCTCCCAGCAAATTCACACCCCCAACCATCCTGCCCCTCCCCGCATCAGGACTTGCTTGACTCCAACAGCAGTAAATGCTCATAAAAGCAGCTATATCTGGAGTAGCTTGTGCGATAGGGTTTGAGAGCAGGCACTGGGGGTGGGGGAAAGCAAGAGGCTAGGGAAGGCAAAAAAACAAAAGACTAGTGTGGGGGAAAAGGGGGTGAAAAGAGCAGCCCTGGCATTGGGGCCAGTAGCTAGGTTTTCCCAGCTCCAGGGGAAGTGGACAGAAGTTCCATTCACAAGTTTGATCTGAATGAAATGGGCCTGATACTACATAGATCCAGGTTTATCTTAAACTGGGTTCTGCAATTTTTAGACTAGTTTGTGTGCATGAAACTTCTATTCTGTTACAGGTTTAGATTGATAACCAATCACTGAGACTGGGTCTGTAAGTGTAAGGTTGGCACCAGGATGAGTTAAGTTTAAATGAGGCGGGCATTTTGAACCTGATTTAACCTCCCATATGTCTGTACTTAGCCATACAGGGTATATAGAAGACACATGGATATATTTAATATGACACAGGTTTCATGCCTATGGAGAAAAAAAAAGATTAAGCCAAAACTTGAACTACTTTTAAGAGATCTTTGAGGATTCCTTCTTCAGCATTTTCTAAACCAGTAACGTAAAACATATTAGGACCATTTATAACTGGCATAAACCACTGTAGCACCAAAACTTCAGTGACTCCTCTACATTGGCTGAAGATTTGGGGCAGGGACATTTAATCATTTCAGATGTAGAAAGTTATCTTTCAGCTTGAAATATCTTTCTGTCCCCCACCTCCCATCCTTTGTGAAAGTTCAAAAGAGGGTTCATAACTGGCAAAAGAGGCCATTGTGAACAGGAAATGTAACTTGGCAATGAAAGCCTGTTTTGGAGTATACTACACGATTTGTGGATAAATATTTCTTTAATGCATGTAATTACTGGATCAGCAGAATAAATGTGGTCATGTCCTTGTAATTAATACATTGTCAAAAGTTCATTTAAGTATAATAATTTTACACAGAAAATGCTGTCTATGTAGTTCCTACAATAATTTGTTAAATTAAGTGCAATAAATATAAAATTACTGTTAGATATATATTTATTTTTAAGTTCTTCTTAATTCTAGCATGTCATCTAATACTTTTAAGATGGTCATTCTCATGAAAAGAAGGATGCTAAAAATAAAAGTGCAGTAATGATTTTTCTTTCTTTTGCTAAGTTCCTTGTAGTTTTTAAATTACACCACTTAGTATTACAGCTGCAGTTGGCAAATATTTAGTTAAGAATTGTGCAATCAAACTGGCAAGGACTTGAAGGCCCAAGTGTGGAATGCACATTCAAGTATGTCTGTTTATCCACTTCACAGAGCCAGACAGCATGTCACATTCTTCAGCTCCACTGTAGAGGACTATAGGACTGGGATATATGTTACAGCTTTAGGCATTTAAGTAGAACCTGGCAAAGGAAAGGTTGCCCACTCGAATTACTTGCATGGGTTAAAAACAGCGATTCTCAACTGGTGTACCCTGCGATCCTTTTAAGGGTGATACCATGCTGGCTCCCTGTGTGAAGAGATAACTGTTCATTTCTCCCCTTGCCAGCGACCCATGTCTGCCCCAGAATCCTGCGGAGAAATGGCATCCACAGCTGTTCTTCCAGGGACTCCCTCTACCAGTGTTGCCCTTCAGCAGTCCCTGCTCTGATCACCCTTACACTCCAAGTAACGAAACGCCTGGACAGGTGAGGGGTGTGTGGCCATATTTTTCAACTCGGTTCATACCTCCACTGCTTTCATGCTCCCAGGCCTGGTGGGATGGACTGGGGGGCTCTGATCCTAGCATACATGTTCCTGGACGAGCAGCCACTGACGCAGGACTGCACTTGTCTCCTCAAGTACAGACCTGAAAGTTTCATACAGCTTGGCACTTCATCCCTGCCCACTGTTATGGTCACAGGACTGGAGTTCAGGGGCAGAAATTAGCCTGCTGGTTCCCAGGCCTAAGCAGTGACCTGGAGCCATGTGCATGGAGTCTATGTGCCATGCTGAGAGCAAATGTATGGGGACAGGCAGAGCCAGGAAGAGCACTCACTGCCAAAGGCCTGAAAGGTTAACTATGATACATATATTATGTATATATGATGTTATACTGTGATAATATATTATTATATTTATGTGATCATATTTGTATTACGTTTTTAAATGGGGTTCTGCTAAATTCTGAAAAGCTATGGGGGGGGGCGTACCTTGAGTCTAAAAAGGTCGAGAACCACTGGTTTAATGTAATAAGTCCAGAGAGGTATAAAAATACTGTTTCTCAGTCATGACAAAAACCTGAAATATAGGTAAACTATTTGATTATAGATAAGGAAGCAGAAGGAAAGAGGTGGTTTCTTTGTCCATGCATTTAATAGAGACAGTTAGTGTCAGAGTTGGGGTCTGAAGACCAAGATCCCTGGTTCTCTTAGGCCTACATGAATTATGTTCACTAGAACATGTTTTTCATGTCACAAACTGCCAATTAGATATCAGATAATAAAGTCATTAGTCAGTCCACTATTTGCCCAGTTCTCAAAATATGAGTGGCAACTCCTGGGAAACATCTAATACTCCATTTTTTCCCCCCGTCAAAATTCCACAAAGTTGACAGTCTCCCATCCTAAAAGTCCTCTGCATTTTGTTCAAATTCCTTAAAACAGCAAAGAGACTCTATCATTTAAACATGGTTAAATTACTAAAGGCCCAATTTCAGATGCTGGGCTCCCCAAGTCCCCTTGAAGTTAGTATAAGCTCTGGGATTCTCCCCTCACATTTCCTGACTGTGGCACTGTGCTATAAAACCTGAGAAAATGTTAAAAAATCCAGTTCTGTAAATCTAAGCTGTATTTTGACAGCATACTCACATGCCAAGAGTAAGCACAATTAATTGTGGTATAATCCATAATTGAAACCCACAATAGGAACTAAAAAACACCCCTAAATCTTTCTATATGTCAACAAAAACATCTTTCTCAATGTGTACTGAAATGTAAGGCTAACCCTTATATCTGCTTCAGTGAAATATAGATGTTACTTGAACCTGAAAGCTGCTCATGAGGCATGTGTTACATCCTGTAATTAAGCTTAAAGATGCATTGACAAGCATCATTCAGATGGCAAGGTTTAGATGGTTACAAGAAACCATAAGATCGTTGCTAAACTTCAGGGAAACTGGTGTCAATGGGGCTATCATATATTGGCATTGAATCAGTATATGGGGTAAGAATAATGCAATGCTGCTGATATAGATCCATAAACATGGGAATATGCATTATGTTCTTTTAATGTTATGTAGCATCACACTTGTGGCAAAATATAGGAAAAGAACATATCTTGTAAATATCAATTTTCCTTTTTTTTAACTTTTTGATGATAAAAAGGTGTTATTCAAAAGTATTTTATATTTATTTTTCACATATTTCAATAATATTGAATCAATAAAAATAATATCCTGGAATCTATATGGCATAATGAATTTTATTTACATTTTTATTATAGCACTAACTTCACATCAATCCCATTTTAAGTGTATATCTGATAAAAATGTACGAATCATCTCTTTTAGCAAAAACAACCAAAACATCTCAATCACATTTGTAATGACATTTTTTATTACTCCATTTGAAAATATTTACATCAGCAAGAAAAAAAGACCATAAATAAGGCCAAATTCAGATATCATAAGTGAAAGGCTATGTGCTAGGCAGATCATTACCTTCCTTTAGGAAAAAACCCAATTTCACTGCAATTTTCCTTTGATACAGAATAAGATGCCCATGCCATAGGACATGGAAACAAAAGAAAGTTCTATGCTATGGTAGTCCTTACGTGAAAGAAATAATACAATTTCTACCCCTTTTAGACTTGAGCTGCAGGGCTGTCATCATAATATTTAATGATCTGTAGCATTTAACACAATGACGGTGCAGTAAGAGTGAGACAATTATGGCTACATTGCATACCATTACTCAGCATGCTTCATATTCCTATTGTGCTGTACGTCTTCTCTTGCCTGTCACTGAAGTGACAGATCTCTCACTCACTAACTCTCCCGCCCCCCCACCTCACCAAACTGTGCTAAATCTGTACCTTCTATCTCTATTGTTGAAGTTTATTGAAAACCAGTTAAAGTCATAAAATGATAAATTGAGAGTGGTATAAAAGTGCCAATGTGAAACTTGTTTGTCTGAAAGTAGAAAATTCAACATTGGTATAAAAATATATTAATCTAATTTGTATATTGAGATGAACGGGCTATGATTTTGATTTTCTTTTTTAACAAAATATTGGGATTTTTTTCTTAAGAGCCATGACCTGTACACCTATCTTTGTCTGTGTAGGTATTAGTGGCAAGACTCATGACATCTGTTTCAGGTAGTTATATGCTAAACATGACATCATGGAGCACTGAATTTCACTCCTAACAGTGGTTCAGATTGTTTGTAATTTCAGGGAAGTTGACACATAAATACATAGCATCACGATTTTTCTGGGAGCAAACAGAGTTTCCTCCAAGCATAATTAGTGGTACTTGCATTTGGAAGCGGCAATACCTGGTTTGCAGGTGTACATAGATTTCCAAGGGAGGTTAATGAAAGTGTAGTTCATTGAGGGAAGCAGCAAATTGGGAGTACCAAGAGCTGCGCTGAAGAACTGTAAAGTTGCAACCCGCAGGCAGTACTTCTGGACATTAGGAGCTACAAATCCAGATTTTGGACAAACTATGTTAGCCAGTACAGGGCAAAAATTGAGAGAGAGTTGTGGCATACCAGACCTCTTTAAAATAGGCATATGAAAACCTTTGCCACAGAGATATTTTCCTCTATTTTTACGTAAGTAAAAAAATTGTTCTCCATAGGGCCTACAAATTTGTTAGTTCTGGGCTTTGCTTAGTTTGAAGAAAACTACAACTCTTTCTCTTGAGCACTTGTATTTTGTGAGAAATTTGCACATACAAACATACAAGCCAATGTATCTTTTCAGAAGTTTTCCTTGTGATGCGTAATTTTTCAGACAGTTCCTCTTCTGATCAGGAAGGATGTTGCATTCCCTGGCTTCATGACAAAGCAACAGGAGAGAGAACCTAACTGCAGGAGGTTGAATTTAAAATCTCCCCCTCTTAACTAGAGGTTCTGGAGCTTGCTACTAGCATTTCTTAGTTGCTTCCACTTCAACTCTCTAGGACAGAAGGGCTTCTATTTGGCAGTTATTATCATCAGTCAAAGCATCCTGCTTTTAGGCAGTACAGTGGTTCTCAACCTTTTCAAACTTGAGACAACTCTTACCGGATTCAAGACCCTCCTCCCTGGACTCGAAGCACCCCTCCATAATTTCTGGAAATTGAATCGCCCCCAATTCAAAAACTAACATATATTACAGTACTTACCTCCTTACACAGGGGCTGAACAGTAAGGGTGGGGGGGATTGTTTAGACAGGGACAAACCTGAGTCTGACTAATCCCCTCATACCTCACGTACCTGCTCATGCCCCGGCTCTGGTTGAGAATCACTGGACTGGATGATCTTACTTTATGAGACAAAGTTCACAGGCAGGACGTTATTCAAGATCCACAAGTTGAGAAAAATCATTTTTTTAATACATTCCTGAGTTTAATAGACTATACTATCTAGAATAAATATGACCTATGTTTTTTTCCTCACTTTTGCTTCAAAATCCATATTACTTTTACAATTCTGTGTAGAATTTTCTGAAGGAAATATATAATGTCAATGCCTGCAGTTCACTATTTATGAAAGAACTTCCAATAGCAAAGCTCATTTAGTATATCCTTCTGTGTAATACTAATATTCTCTCTCCAGTTTGAATAATTTGAGCAGCAAGAGTGGCTTTAAGACTCCCTTATCTAATGGAGTGAAATAAGTATTATTTGATCCTCTTGCAGTGTCTTGTTCCTGCAGTGAACAAGTGTGGAATAAGGCTAAAGTGGTTACAACTCCAAAATTAAAATGCTTTAGAAACTTACCACCCTTTCAACTCCTTTTCTCTCCTAGATTCTCTCAATTCTTCCCCCAGAGGGACTATTTCCCCTTTTATATTCTGCATCCTTGATCTTCCTATAATCAAATAGCATGGCCCACTGCAACAAACAGGTGGCACAGCTGTAATCAGCTATGAATTATGCTGCTTGCTGTTACTGTGTCTTTGACCTCTGGCAAGGAGTTTGGATCCCAAGGATTCCACCTTAATTTACCATTACCATTATCCTTGTAGAGATCTCTTTACTTTATTCATTGCATGCCTCTAACAGGCCAGCAAATAGATGACTGCCTTTGTTGTAAATAGTACCTATCTTTGTGGATTTTACTAAGACTCTTCTCTTTTGGGACAGCACCCTCTTATAAAAATGTGTTCATTATCAATTTAGAAATTTTGATATATTGCAACTATTAGTACTGTGGAAATAGAATAAGATCCATGTAATACATTTCACAGTCTCGGGGTTTCATCTTGACCTCCTAAGGTGAGAGACAGATGTTTCTCACTGACAATGCTTTGGTTGCTTTATTTATTTCTGTAAACTACATATCCTAAAACTACCTATATAAACCAGAATGCTGTCTGCATTTTAAATGCAGTCAGAGCAGAATACTTAGTAGAATATGCAGATCTTGGGCAATTGGGGAAAAAAAAGAAACCTGCAGCAAACACTAGGATATGTGAATGAGTAAGCATAATAGATCAAAATAAGGTGCTAAATCAGTTTTATTTTCACAGTTCTAGCATCATAAAGAGTGGGTGGCAGTAAACCAATTATTATGCAACTTAATGAACTAATTAGGAAAATCAGAGCAATAATAGTAGTGGTACTGACTGATCTGAATATAAAAAGTAAAATTAGGTTGGTTGCTAGTATTGAACTTTTCGATCCAAAGGGTTGTATAACAACTTTTACAACATTCCTAATTTGGGGAGAATAACCGTAGTCACTATGTACACTTAGACAATTTCATTTGTTTAAGGTTCAGACCTTCAAAAGCACCTATTTCCTGAAGAGCCACCTAAAGTCCATTGAAAGCCTTAAGGGCCTCATTCAGTTGTCAGTAGCATTTTAGGTGGATCTGTGCCCAAGGCTTGGGCCAGCCATTTACTCTAAATAAATATTGCATTTTTAAAATAAATGTCTATATTGGGATACCCACAATACTTATCTCTGTAATTTTCTTCTACATAATCTTTGCAAATATACTACATTGTGCATATCTCTAGCTGCTTAAGGAATTTAAGTCATGGATTAAGTAATATGTTGAAAATGTTCTAAATATTCTGCTGTCACTGTAAATGTGTCCCTAACACTACCTGGCTTGTGTTCTACCATTTTAAGATGCTTAATGGTTTATTTGTTTTTTTCTCTTTAGGAAGTTTCGAGGCGTTTTTCTTTTACAGTGTGTTGATGTTATGAGGTGCAATTATGGGACCTGAAGCTTTTCTCTGGGAAGCCAGTGAAATTTTAACACTGCCTTCAGTGTTAAACTTAGAGTAGGCCTTATATCCTCTTCCATCTTATATCCTCTTCCATCTTTGTTTCACTAATTTGATATGTTCAGCTACATAACTTTGACTTTTAATTGTATTTATTATTTCTAGTTTACATGTGGTACTATATTTATATTTTCTTCACAGGAAAAGAAACAATTGTACTATATTTCTTTGTGAGAAATGTTGGTTTCTTTAATGGTGATTACTATATGATGCTTCAATACAGAATGAGTCTGATCTGCGAGAACACAGAGCCAAATTCTGTCCTGAGATGTTAATGTGCCACTCCCAATTACTTCAAAGGGGTGTTGTGAATGTTTAAGCATACTTGAAGACTACATTAGTCTCTGAAGAGTTGTATACTAGTGAATAATATGGTCATGTCTATTGACATCATTTTTTGATCCGTCTTTATATGTTGTGAGGAAATACTTAAAGATAAAAATCATTTTACTTTTACGTAGCACTAAACTAACTTTTGCTGTACACGGAAAACAATAAGTATGAAGAAAAACCTTATGTTTTATGTGATATGATATAATTGATATGATTTGGAAATAGCTTTGTTTATTTTCCTGGTCAAAAGAGTCACTGTCAGAGGTATATTTAAAAGAAGAGGGAAATGGCCTTACAACAAATGCATCACACAATGTTGTTTTTTGTTGTTTTTTTTTTAAAGAAAAGAAAGAAAGAAATCTAGAGCAGCATGTTAAAAATGAACATTTCCAATACAATTTGTCACCCATGCATAAATCTTGCTGACATTTTCAGTCACTTTAATAGCCTGCCCATTTTATAAATCAGTATGAACTTGCACAGTTGCAAAAAGTGTGTATTTTGAACATCTCATTTGCATACTTTACCAAAAGCCAATGAGGCAGTGGAAGCAACACTGGTGATCATAATAAGTGTTTGGGAAAAGGCAGAAAGATCACTAATGGTTTGCCTTTAGGGATTTCTGTACTCCATAGGGGACGAAAATGAGAAATATTTTTCAAACAGCAGGGGTAAAGGTTTTAAAACTAGAAACACATGGAGTGATAAAGATGTTAGTGCCACAGGGAGCATAGCAGGAAAAATTTACAATGTAAAAACTGTAATTTCAGCATTAGGAAGTAATAATCGTGTTTCATCATTGTTATTAAAGCATGACCCTTAAAGTCACATAAATTAGATATAAGTTTCAAGAGAAATGTATCAATCTTCAATGGAAAATATTAGGAAAGTTTATTATCATCGTAGGAAGATCAGGTTCTCAATAAAAGACAGTTCTTCTGACATTAGACCTCTTTTTGGAAGAAGTCTTTAGCATTTATAACAGCAAATAAACTTTTATTTACTCATACTGAATGCCAATAAATAATACATGTGGAAACCAGATTTGTTCTGCAGAACCAATAAGTAGTAGATATGTGAGAAAAGACTGAATTAAGAAATGACAGGAAATGCTATTCATATACATCAACAGCTTGGGTTTTGGGCAAAAAGTCTTTTAATTAGTGTTTAAGTCAAACACGTATGAAATATTAGGCTTCTGGAAGAAAATACATTCAAAATTATAGCTTAAAGTATTGCAACTTTATCCTTTGGGAGAGATTAAATAAAACTAAGGCAATAGGTCAGTAATTACCAAATTAAGTGTAATTTTTGCCCACCTATACAATGAATTTCTGTGAGGGACTCCCCCAACCTGTAACGTGTGCTTCCTCTGAGCATGTATTTAATCAGAAGTTCCACCTTGCATAGCTAATAAGGACTTTGGTATCTTTTGTTCTCTACTGAAGATAACTTACCTAGTAGGACTCAAATGATAGACTACAAGCTAAAATATTAACTATGCATAGAGTAGGAATCCTACATGGCATTGTAGGAATCCCATCTGCAGGAA
>NW_005842828.1:100096-114527 GCF_000455745.1 Alligator sinensis | reverse complement strand
AGCAGGAAGTGCAATTTCAGGTTTATTTGTAAATTGCTTCTCTAAGAGGGGCTCCAACAGCCTGGAAAGTGGATTAGATCCTGCAGAATTTAGCTAACTGAAGGGTCCTTTAAATGTATTATTGCCAGATAGCTGCATCAGAGGTGCTTTCTATATCTCACATTACTGGTGTGTTGGGGTGTATGTGGAATTCTAGATACTTCATCAGTTCTCTTCTTCTGAGGTAACTAAAGTCTCTTAAAATAGATTTGCACCTATTGAGTAGCCACCAAATGGGAAGGGAATAAAGTTTTCTTGGGCCATGGAATGGGAAAAAGGAGACAAACATTAAACCACAATGCACTGAAGTATTTCAGATGGAGTGGTAGACTCAGGAATGGGACAGCCCTTTTGATCTTAGATAGGTCTCTGTTGTCTTCAAGATAGCCTCAGATGTTTCAAGATTCACCTCTCACAAACCAGGTCTTTAGCTATAGTCCATCCTCTGCCTCATCCCCATATGGAGTAGTGAACTGGTCCTTGATTTAACAGGTGACATGGGAAAATGATTTGATAGGCTCATCAGATCTGAATACCACAATCTATAAGACCAGTATAGAAACATAGGCATTGGCAATGTGTAGGGGGTGCACACAAGTGTATGTGCACCCCCTGAGATTGGCAGCCACTGACACTACTGGCGGTGTCTGCAGGTGGTCACTGATTGCCACTCGGTGCTTGCCACCACCTGCCACCCACCGCCAACACTGCTGCAGCTGCCTGCAGGCAATCTCCACTCTGCCCACCCTTGCTGCCAACATTACCGTGGCTGCCTCTGGGTGGTCCCTGCTCACAGCTGCCATGCCCCTGCCACCATTGCTGCCTGCTTGCGGTCGCCATGCCCCCGCAGCCTCGGGAGGCATGAGGTGTTCATGAACATAGGACTGCATTCTTCCATCTAACTCATTTTTCTTATTTTTATTCCTTCCTAGCCTCTAGTGGGTTGTGAAGAAGATGTAAAGTTGTGTATGTTTGATTCTAAAATGCTGTTGGAGGATGTATGCATTGATCAATCCACAGATGTTTCTGAGTCTGATATAGAACTCTGATAGTTTTGTAATTCTGTAAAGAAAAAGATCTACTTTTAGTCTCCGTTTTATTGAGTATATTCAGAGGAATACTGTCCTGCTGAGGAACTCATTGCCAAGACTCATAATTTAATGAAGTAAACAGTCATTCTCCAAGGCAAAAAAAGCATTTATGACTTAAAATCTTCAGTGCCCATTCAAAAGAACAATGGTTCTCTGGCTAGCTTTAGTTGGTCTTGGTAATTAAAAAAAAAAAAAAGAGAAAATTGAAATTGAAATAAAATGCAGTGTCGTTGAACTGAACGAGAACTGACTAGCTTGGACCTCAACAAGTCTAATTTTACTTTTCTGAGCTCAGTGAGTGTAGCAAAGTTGCTCCTCAGTTTTAAAGAGGAGCTGACTGAGACTCTTGCCAGAGCATGTCTTTTAATGAGCTATGTGGCAGGTTTGGACAGAGCAGGGCTCTTTGACTGCTGAACTAAGGAAGATGAGTAGACACCTGAAAAATGAAAAGACAATTAAAACGTACCCATAGGGCTGTGTGAAACTTCAGTCCCTGATTCAATTTGGCAGAGATTCGGCCCGATTCAGTAGTTGAATCTCCAAATCTGAATTGAATCAGAGGACCCTTTAATCTCTTTGAATCAAATTGGAACCCTCCGAATCAATTCGGAGAGATATGGAAAGATTTGGTGATTCAGACAAACACAGCTTTAAATGTTTTTTCTACCTACCTCTAGGTAGCAGGCAGCTCATGAACACTGTGATGCTGGGGCACATGGGGTGTCCCACAGAAGTGCAGGGGGCTCCCCAGTGCACTTGGCAGCAGACCCAGAAGTGGACTAGAAGCACTTCTGGTCCAGTCTGGGTCTGCTGGGGAGCATGTGGGGGGGTCCCCGTGCCCCCCTGGCTCAGTGATTGGTGCCTCCTGGGTCAGAGGGAGCACCTGGGTTACTCCTGTGGCCAATTGCTGAGCAGAGGTGGGGAAGGTTGGGGGCCCCCTGGAAGTAATTCTGGTCCACTTCCAGGTTTGCTGCTGAGCACATGGAGGGCCCCCCGCCCACACTCCTGTGGGATGCTCCATGCGCCCCATCATTGCAGCAATCATGAGCTTCACTGGTAACTCACAGTATGTAGAAAAAACTTTTAAAGCTGCGTCTATGTCCAGATCACTGATTCTCCAAATCAGCATCCAATCTTCAGTTTCAGTTCAGCTCAATCAAATCAGGGACAGTGATCCAAATTAGCAAATTGAATCACTATCCCTGATTCAGGCCAAATACAAGTCCAAATCCAAATCGAATAGGACCCACTTCACCTATGCCTACATACCTGCTGGTGAGTCCCATAGACTAGTAGTAGAGCTTATCAGGATTTCTCCAACAAAATGACTTTTCACTAGAAAATGCTTATTCATTTAAACAAACTTTCCACGGGGAATATACCAATCTCAATAAAATTGATTGTGAAAGGCTTTTCCAATCAGAATTGATTTTCTTCAGAGAAAAGGAGTAACCTACCAATTCATCTCTGAGTAACCTGATGCTTAGAGCAATCCCCTGGCATGTGGGAGACCTATGTTCTGTCCTATTCCAATATACTTCTGTAGATTTGAAGATGTAGAGTATTTGTAATGTAGGCCTAAACTAAAAACTATGAAATGACTGAAGAACTGACAAAAATAGAAGAGTCCTTGAGTCTAAAGAAGTAAATGGATTATTCTTCTTTGTCACCAGAAGGGAGGTCATTGAGATCTGGCACCTGTTTTGAAAAGGACCATAATGAAATGTTGATTTGCATAAAATCCCCATACTTGAGCCTTGAACTGCAGAGATCTGTTATTGCTAAAGATATATGACAACTGGAAATCTTTTTAATCCAACCACTGTTAGGAATATTGTCCAGAGAGACCTCCTGCTAGCACATATCCAGTGCTTTTGTACCTAGAGTTGTTAGGGAATAGGCAGCAGGTGGGTACATTGCCTCATTACTGGTTACACATGGAGTTGCAGTGAGGGGCCAGGGTATGTTTCATGTTTGGCTTCATGGAATGTCATGTAGGTAATGCAGATATCCTTTAAGAATCACTCTTTTTTTTTTTTTAATTTTGTGGTAGAAACTAAATGACCCAGGCATAAACCAAGGTGATTGTTCTAAGTACTGAACAAACATGGCGTAAGATGTTTTCTGTCATAGGTTAAATCACAGATGGATACAGACAGACAGGGAAATGCAAGGAAACCATAATAAAATGTTGGTTACATTATGTAACTCAAGGGTTTGTTCTCTTTTACTCCACTAAACACCATTGACCTAAGTACATGAGATTAAAAGTTAACTCTGGCAGCCAAGTTTAAGAGAACCTGATGCTACATGCTGGCGTGAAATTTCTAAATACTGAAATATTTGCATTCATGGGGGAAAAAAATCCTGCAGATTATAGAATGTGAAGTTTTTCTCTGCAACTGCTAAAACAAATTGAGGTGCTGCTTGGCCTTAGAATTAAGGACTACTGTCAGATTTTCTAAACGTAGGGTGCATTTACACAAGACATGTTCAGGTGCATTGGTCTAAATTTAAGGTGCCTTTAGTCCAAGTCAGTCTATACAAAGAGTCAATGTGTTTAATGCCTGCAGATGTAGATGCCTGCCTAAGCCCACTTTATGTGCATTAAATTAATGCACGTTAAATTTAGGCATGCTTAAATGCACATGTAGACACACCCATACAGTAGCAATTGGAGAAATAATGTCCACAGGTACCAATTGGCTGGACCCCAGAAGCTCCTGAGAGCGAGTAGCCCTGAGCTACTTGCCAGGGCACCTTTTTGTACTGATGGGACCAAGGCAGGGCAGCTTTTTATACTGCTGGGGACAGCACATGTGCTGGTGCCAGGCTCTGGCTCCCCTGGCTATAGATCTGGGTGGAGCCAGGCAGGGTTATTTTGCCCTAAGTGGCACAATTTGCCTCACACCAAAGTGGATGTTCGGGCACATGCGCTTAGGCAAAAAGCCCTGGTTGAAATTTGCACCACTTCTATTTGAGCTGCTGCAAGCACACATGCCTGCATGTGTGGACATGCCCCTTGAGTTCTATGCCACTGCAGTTAACCTGTACAGGTACCACCACAAACTAGTTTGAAGCTAACTTATGTATGAGTATACTACACTGAAGTCATACTGCAAGGTAGACATGCCCATTATAAATGCACATCTTCAGAAAGGAACAGATTTTGACACAGACAAAAATAAAGGAGCTAAAGGAGCACAGGCTGTATCAATAGAACTTTCCATCTTAAATACTTGTGAAGTACAGCTAGGAGTCCTGGTCAAAAGCTCAAAAGCATAACAAAAAGACTTTTATTCCTATTTCTACCACAAGAGTTGAATAAATGTAAATGCTTACCAGCTGCTGTATCAGATGGATTCTGGAAATGAAGATGATGATGATGGCACTTTAATGGCTTCCCTGTGAGCTCCCTCTAATTATTTCTTCCATACAAGGTATTTATGCTTTTAAGAATAGCACTGCCTGTAGAGACTTTGACTTCCTCTATCAGGTGCCTCAATCTGAGAAGCATGGGAAAAGATAGAAACTGAGCTATGGAATTCTATTTGTGAGCCTCTGCTCAGCCAGCAAAATCCTAAACTTGTCAAAGAGGTAGGAGATTCTTACCTATCTAAAATATCAGATATGAAGTGCAAACACTTTGTCAAAATGAGGTCAGCATTATAGTCTTCCCGGATTTGCATAATTTGCACTTGACTTCAGTTAAGTCTGTGGCCAGTGCCACATGAAAATTATTAGCCAAGCTGGAAAATGGAAGTTAGCACAATATTGTGAGGTGGGTAAGGAACTGACAATGGGGGAAATCACAACAGGTAGCATTGGAAGAGGAAGTATTGGTCTGGGAGGAAATCACCAGTGCTATTCTGTAAGGACTGGTCTGAATTTTGTTTAATATTTTCATGGTTAATTTATGATTAATGATCTTGGCACCAAAAGTCAGATTTTGCCCATGAAATCTGCTGATTAATACAAAGTTTTTCAACACAGAAGAGGGTCAAAATATCATACAGAAAGACCTTGTTTTTAGAAAGCAGGGTGTAGGAAATAAATGCATTTTCCAGGGTCATTGATGACTGATGTAGAGTAAGCTCTCTTAGAAACAAGAGCATCCAGGAAGTGTGGCTCCCAGAAGATGGTTGTGGTGAGGCAGGAGGAGCATTCTTGTGTGGGAGGACAGCTGCTAGGCTAGGACCCAGACCTTTGCAAGGGCAGTAACAAAACTGTTGTCATTTCTTTACTGTAAATAGTTCTTTGTTTCTTTTCTTTCCTGCTTCCTTTCCATCAAATAATAATCAGCTTTTCCACTTAAGGCATGCACCTCAATTTTGAAAGGCTGATTTTGGGAATTCAAGTAAATAGAGTACAAAATGAAAGGTCATTCAGTTAGGGGCTAGTAATAATAATTTTTGTTATGAGCTAGGATTTGGACATTAAAAAGGCAAATATAGGTGTATCAGGAGAAATATTCCCTGTAGAGGCAGGGAAGTGTTAAGTACCATTGCATAGAGCAGTGGTAAGACTCCACCTGGATTACATATACAGGTCTCATCATCCATATTTTGAACTGAGAAAAGGTGCAGACAAGGTCCCTGCACAGACGTTTAGTTTCTCCTGGGAGAGTCACTCTGCTTAGTTTCTCCTGGGAGAGTGGAGATTTTTCTCCTAGAGCAAAAATAGCCACTCAGGAAGAAAAATAACTTGGGAACAACCAGGGTTAAATTACTCCTGGGAGACTTTCTCTTGGAAGAAAAAAATGTCTGTACAACTTAGCTTTCTGACAGAAGCAACTGCACAGTCCTCCAGCATCCCAGAGTGCTTTGCTCCATCTACCCCCTGGGATACAGTGTGTCACTTGCTGGACTCTACTACTTCAGCCAAACAGGGATCAGAACACTCTCCCTTCACAATCCCACATTGTGCAGCATGGAGATGCATGATGACTCTGAGCAGTCTGGGTCGGCTAATCAGAGCTTCCCTGTATATTTCTGCCATCTGTTACCAGGCAGACTGAGGGAGGCTACAGAGGACATTTGATGCGGGCATAGGGGCTCCCTGACTGCAGTGTCAGCAATGCAGAGTCTTTATTATTAAGGGGCTCAGCACTGAATGTCTGTTCAAGTGTGTCCAGGTAATTTTTTTCCACCAAGAGAACAAACCTGTGAGAATTCTCCCAAGTCATTTGGATATGTGTATGCAAGCACGGCCTCCTGGAAATGATCATAGGAATGGACACAAAGGATGCCTATACATGTGCAGCTAAGCTGCTCCAGCATACTGTTATTATAGTGAGTTGGAGCAGGCTCAATTAATTGAATATATTGGAGTGTGGTAATTACTGTGTTCCAGCAGACTCCAGCATCATGTGTATTAGAGTCCCTGCACTCAATATTGGCAGTGGGAGCACTTTAACCAAAGCTCATTCAATGAGCTATAGTTCTAAGCACCCCTGCCACCATTTTTTAGTGCAGGGATGCTGATACATGTGATGCTCTGGGTGCCTCCTATTTCCCTCCTCCATTCCCAGAGCATGTGTATAAACACCCACAGTTTTACAAGAGGAGACTAAAAGAACTTGGCTTGTTGAACAAAATGAGGTCTCAGAAAGTGGTCATTACTGCTGTCTGAAAATACATGTACAGGGTTGGGTATAACAAGGAAAAGTCCTGTTTTTATACATATACAATGTACCAACTGGAGTTGGGGGTCAAGCATAAAGCTAATAATGCAACAGATTTAATCCATTTTGATCTTAATATGGAGTGCACAAGAAGGTACCTATTCTAGCTGCATTCTCAGTTTATCACATGAGCTATATTTTCAAGAGAAAGGTGACCACATGTTCCATATTTTTCCTGTGGAGTGGACTTTGGTTATTTTGGTCTGAGCTCTGGGTGCCAGTCTTCTGGCAGAGAATAAATGTATTTGGGGTAGATTCATGCAAAATTCCATTCAAGCTGTTTTTCAGATCTTACATCTGTCTTCATTTTCCTCACTTTCATGTTCTGTTGAATGTTCTTATATCTCGTTTCCTCTGCTTTTTCTTATTGTTCTGATGGAACTAGCTTTTTCTTATACTGAATGCTTAAATAACCCTTTTGGCATGAATTTAGCATGATCATAGAGGTAATAATGCAGTGAATAATCAGTTTGCATCATACACAGAATAATGAATATATAGACCTGAAATAATGAAAGAAATAATTATTGTTACTTCTTGTATTAAGTGTGATACAACTTCTTGTATTAAGACTTTGCGCTGCTGACACTTCTATTGTAACTTCTTATATTCAGTGGCATGCTTGTTCTTCAGGGCATCTGCATGAATGGCTTCTTCAATAGGAACTAAATTTTTTTTTTTTAGTAGTTTGATAACAAAAAGACAAAACAAAACAAAAAAAAACAGAAAGAGCAAAATGGTAAAATTAAAACTCAAATGAAATGTCACCAGATATGACCTATTTTCCCCATTTTTTTTAAAGTTTGTCATTCTTTATATATTTTCGTATAGTCTCTTGTTCTTTTTTTTTTCAAAGTCAATCAATCAATCAGTACTAGGCAGCCAGCATTCATGAGGAACGCAACAATAATAAAATTGCTTTCCTATAACAACAAATTAATTTATGTGCTCAATGGAGGAAAATAAATTTAGTAGCTGTGCAGATTTTTAGATCATCAAGGGGTTAATCATCTAAATACTGTGTGAAAAATTATATTAAAAGTTATGGGACAGGCATTGTTAATATCTTAATAACTGTACAGCATCAGTTACACTTTGTCTTGTTAAAAAAAAAAACAAAAAAAACTTTCATGCCACAATATTAAAGCTATTTAAATAAAATTTTCTTCCCTAGCATATAATTATTTTAGAATTCTTTTTAGTAAATATCTTGCTGAAAGGACACACAGAGTTTATTGTTTTAACTGAGAGTTAATCTTATTTTTTTTATTTATTTTTTGGATAAAAGGCGTATGGATGGTTCAATATTCTCTCCAGGTGTCAGGGTCTGATGGTCTATTCTGGCCTTAAAATATGTGAATCTGTGAATTTTAGCTACTTACCGGCTTTGGCAGTTTTGGTATCAGAACACAGGAAACATTGTCCCAAATTATACCAGCTCTGCACAATATTCACATCTGTTAAGTTAACGGTGGGTGTTTCCAAATGAAGGATTTGCATGGAATTAACTGCCTCAGTGGACCCCAGACCTTGCAAAGCATGTTCTTGTAGGGGCTTCTTGGTTAGAGCTGATGAGTTTTATGGCAACTGATTTATTTACTGAGAGAGAGAGGTTTAGTCATCTCAAAAGTATTTCTAAATTTGCCAAATAGTTTTGGCTGGGAAAAATTGTTGATGTGGGCACTCCAGTTCAGATTCAATTCCCATCTTTTTCTGAGGGAATTTTAACTCGCATATCACATCACCGAAGTCTCCTAAGCATCCACTTCAGGCTGCTTGAGGTGATCTCAGTCCCTCTGTCGATACTGTTCCATTTTGTATAAATAATTAAATATTCCTTTGACTGGAGCACAGGCGTACCAACTCCTAGCTGAGCATCTGGAACACCTGGCTAGAGGGTTTTGTTTTTTCTTACTCTGTGCCTCAGTGAATATTTAAGTCTTATCTACAGAGTGGAACAGCTCCAATGTGTCCAGTGGTTAGGATAGTCTCTTGAGGGGTGAGAGAATTGGGGTCACATCTCTGCTCTGAATCAAACAAATAAGATACTTTGTTTTCTGTACAAGCCTATGCCTGTTAGTACTTAAGTATTTAGAATAAGAGCCTGTGTTTCAGAAAGTGCCTTCATTAATAAGCACATATACAAATAAGGAACATTTCACTGCTGCAAATCAAATTTTGACTTAAGGCAACATTGATAAATGGATGTGCAAATGTGTTCAAGGTTATAATATGGCACATGTTCAAAGGGTAGATAGTGATCAGGCATAAAGTAACATACATACTCTGGAAAGACTGGAAATTAAAGGGAAAGGTAAAGACTGAATATGATAAAAGATTACCATATAACTTTCCAGCACTAGATGCTTGCAGTATTTTCCCTATACAGCCAAAGACCATTTTCAGATGCAAGTGGCTAAAATTAGGCACCTAGACTCATAGTAAGTCAGCTGCTACTACTGTTATCCTAATCTTTTTAGGGACGTTGAATACAGTTATTTCACATTAAAGTAAGCTACACTTAATTACAGTTATGTTTCACAATTTACAGTTTAAAGGAATTCAAATTAAAATAAAAAGGAATCAGGGGTTCTAAAGGACAAAACAGTGGAAGCTTAAGATCAAGCTATTTCAATCTAGAGAAGCAATATAACAGATCAGTGTGGCTACAAATGGGACTGCTCAGTTACCAAGCTATATGTACATATCATGAGATAGGTACAGGCAGTGGAAAAAGGGGCATATAAGGAATAGCACAAACATGTAGGAACAAAATAAGGAAAACAGAGGTAGAAAATGACCTACAACTAGCAAAAACTGTTAGGCAGTATAATAGGGCAAAGACTGCAGCAGCAGTAGCAGTGGCCATTCAGGTGCTGATGCCCACTCCTGGCAGAGATCCCTGGTGGCACAGGCCCACCTTAGACTGGTGGGGCCATCCTGGCTAGGCCTGTATCCTTGGACAGAACTGGGATGGTTCCTGCTATCACCCGTGGCTTCCAGCACTGCAGGCAGAAACCACATACCCTCGGCCTGGGCCAGGTCCTGCCTACGTGAAACTGACCCAACCAAATGGTGTGCAAGGAACATGGAGGCAGGACCTGGCCTGGCTTGAGGGCGTGTGGTTTCTACCTGAGGTTCTGGAAGCTGTGGGTGACAGTGAGAGCTGGCCTGGTTCTGTCCAAGGATATACAGGCCCAGCCAGGCCAGCCCTATCTGCACCCACTGGTCTGAGGTGGCCCTGCATCACTGGGTGTCTATGCCAGAAGTGGGCATCAGTTCTTGGATGGACACTGCTGCTGCTGCAGGGGGGCTGTGGGCCATTCAGGGGGGGCTGTGTGATGTGGGCAGCAGGTGAGGGACTCACCCCTCCTGAGCAGTCCTCCCCACCCCACACAGTCTCCCCATACCCACACACTGCCCCACAATGCACCCACAAACCCTGCACCCCCAAACCACCCCCACAAACCCACCACATACAAACCTCACCACCCAAACCACTGCATAAGCCCACACCACACCCACAAATCTCACCCCAACAAACCCTACATGCACCTCCACACCCACCTACAACCCCCCCAACCCCCCACAAACCCCTCCCCGCAAATCCCTATTCTCCCCACACATCTCACACCCTGCATGCCCAGCTTCCAGACAGAACAGGACCTGCTGGCAGGAGCCATAGCTGCAGGGGCAACTGGCACACTGCAGTCCTGCCCCATGCCCACACCAGTGCTGGGACGTAAGGCCCCAGCCTGTGGGGGCCCTTGGTCCCAGGAACCACTTTTGGAGTATGATGGGGAGGGGGGGAGGTGGCAGCAGGGATGTGTAAGAGAGAGGGATGGGGGTCAGGGGTGGGGGAGCACTTCAGGTAGGAGAGGCCACCAGAGCTGGGCTTAGAGCCTTCCTGCCCCACTAAAGCAGCAGCCTATGCAGGGGGAGGCCAGCCTGGAAAGGAAGGGGCTTGACAAGCCCAGTTCCTGAGCTCCAGCTGGGCTTCCCAGGAATGGCATGGGGATCACAAGGGCCTGGGCACAAGTGCAGGAAGCAGAATAGCAAGGGCTAGCACTGCTCAGAGCCACAAAGCAGAAGGTGGGACAGCTGCAGCTTGTCTCAGGTCTTGGTGCTGGGATAGAGCTGCTGCCAGGAGGGCTCTAGTGGGGGCAGTTGGGGCTGTGGTTTGGGAGTGAAATGGAAGGTCAGGGGCAGGGCACTGGCATATTAGTGCTGCTCAGCACCCCATATCCTGATGAGTGAAGGGGGCAGGGACAGCTCTGATTTTTCTATGATAAAAAACCAAAAGGAAATACCAAAGCATATAGATATTTAGAATTCATTTTATTATGATGATAGTGGTACTGGTAGTCTTCCAAATTGCTTTACACTTGTAAATATATAAATAAAACATTGCTGAACTGATCTCTCTATATCCCTTGGATATCCAGGGGTCAAAAAAAAGCGTGGAAAAAAAACAGAGCAGTGCATGCATGGGCAGTGTACCCATGCAGCACAGATAACATATAAATGTGTGGTATGAGGTGCTGCAGACATGTTTGCAGTGCCACACAGTGCAGAGCTGTGCTCATTTAGACATGGTCATAGTGTCCATTTTTTAAAAAGAAGAAAAAGGAGGATGGAAATAATAGAGCAGTCTGGCTACCTTCAAATCCAGGGAAGCTATTAAAGCAAACCTTAAAATCACATTTGTAAACATATGGCGAACTGAGAAAGTGATGACTGTAACATTAGAGTGATGTGGTAGCCACGATGGTCCAAAAAACATGAAGCAAGGACTTGTTTTGGTGCTATATTTTACTGGACCACTCTATGGTTTGGAGAAATGTTAGATAAGCTTGTAGGCAGAAATCATCTTTCATGGGTGATCACTAACTACCATGTGAATTAATTAAAGACAAATCATGCCAAACCAACTTGATTTTGTCTTCTTGATACAGTATCTGGCTTGACATTTAAGGAGAATGCAGTAAACAATGTAATGGTGGAATATGTAGTTAAATAATGGTCCATATCTCTCCCTCCCACCCCCTGCCCCCCACCCTTTTTAAGTATAATATTTCTTTTAAGGCTACAGGGAAATACAGAAATTTATGGTAGTTTCCATGTTCACATTGTTGTAGGGACAGTTTTATATAGAAATTGAAAATATGCCCATGTTCTTTTCCCTAAAATACTAGTGGCAAAAAACTACTAAACATATGTACATCATATTTGCGTCACATCATTTAATTCTATGAGGCTAGTGGTAGGTGTTGGCTATTGTTGAGGGAGGCCACAGGACCTGTAATTTAAATATTGCACTTTGCTTAAGTGTCTTAGGGCCTTGTTACACCATACACTTTGAGCCATACAAATGTTGTTTGGCTGAGTGCTAGCTTGGATTTTGGAGCAGTCGCACCTAAGGCTAAAAAACCTCTGACAGTCCATGACCTGCACAGCTGTGACTTGCTACTAGAGGCAAGGGATAGGACTATGAGTCTATGTAAAATGTTTATTAGGCAGTTCCAGGCTGGCCAGCAGTCTGGGTGAGGGCAGCACAGGCAGGGGAGAGCTCCAGAGAGAAAAAGGATGAGGCCCCTTGGAGTTCAGGCAATGCCCAACCAGCCAGCAGTGGTGCAGGGGCCAAGCTAAAAGGACTGAACTTGAGCTCCAAGGGCTTTGATCATTTTTTTTTTCCTTCACAGCTGCCTCCCTGCAGCCCAGAGCTCCCAGTGGCCATGGTTCCTCTTGCTGCTGCTTGGACCAGCTGTGCTCCCTTGCTGGTCCAAGCACCTGATGGGGAGAACATTGCTCCCTGTTGCTGCTCAGATTGGTTCACTTAGAGCAGAGCCAGTCTGAGCATCAGCTGGAGGCACAGCAACTGCCAGGCACTTTGGGGCTGCAGGGCTTCCCCTGCCCAACATGCCCAGGGGACAAGGCACCATGCCCAGCCCTGCTGCACCCTGGCACCCCCACTCACCTTGACTTAGGAGGGGTCACTGAATCCTGGGATGCTGGAGGACTTCAGCTTGGGCAGAATAGTTTGGGAGAGTGGCCATATCTTAATGAAACAGAAGAAAATTAGGTGGATTACAGCTAATCCTTCTCTGGAGTGGCATAACTTTTAAGATGAATAATGAGTTCCTTAAGGCACTTAAAAGGTAATTTGCAGCCAGTCCAGGTGTTAAGAACTCTAGAAGCCACCTAAAAATACCATGTAGCAAAGCCCTTATAAAGTTGGGATGAGCTTTTTAGCATATTTTGTGAAACTTGTTGTACCAACATAAGTTATTTGCTAACAGAAAGTAGTTAAGGAAGGCTACAGTATACTGCAATGCCAATTAATATACTTTTAATATTGTCACAGTGCAAAATTCAGCTTGAAGCTCCTCTCTGTTGTAGCTGAGCTGTCATTTTAAGTGCAAGAAACCATAACAACTACAATGAGGTGGATTTTGGAGTGCAGTCAGTGAAAAACTGGAAAGATGAGCATATTTGTGCAGCTGCAACTATGTAAATTGTAATGATGATGCCAATATTGCAAGAGAGGCCTTTTAACCAGACGTTACCATGTTCCTCAGTGTCAACAGGCTCATCAGAAGACAGTAGGAATGCATTCTTTGACATTCAAAAGTATGATAATCTTTTAGAAATCAAGCTAATAACTAGTGGCACCTTCAGCTAGTAACTGGTAACAACAAGCACATATGTAGGAGGCAGGAATTACTTAGGGTGATATATTGTATTTAGCCAACTGTAGAGTTAGGATAGAGCTGAACAAGCTTTTTAATGCAAGAGGCTCTTCATTAAATCTGAGCAGTGAGAGCCCACACAGCATAGTCAAACAACAAGCACTTGAGGATTGTTCCACATTACACTTAACACAGGTTAACTATGCTTAAAATGCTAGTGTTTCAGCTTTTGAGCAGAAGAATACATGGCAAGTGTTCTTGTATTGTAGTAAAGTTATAACTTATCAAGAGAGGAGTATCTTCTGCAGCACCATATGAGCCACTCTGCTGTGATCCCAGGGATGAGAGTTTTAGGTCTCAGCCCTGGGACTGCACAGAAGCCAATTCAAGATATGTGTATAGTTCTAGTGCTAAGATCCCAAAATCTTTGATTCTCAGTCCTGAGAGGAGACTTTATCTACCACCCAGTAGGCGTGTGCGAAGCTTCGGTCCCTGAGTCAATTCAGTGGAGATTCAGCCTGATTTGGTGGCCAAATCTCTGAATCCAAATTGAATCAGAGGATCCTTTAATCTCTCTGAATCAAATCAGAACCTTCTGAATTGATTCAGAGAGGTTCAGAAGGATTTGGAGATTCAGACATAGAGACAGCTTTAAATTTTTTTCTATATACCTCTATGTAGCAGGTAGTTCATGAATGCTGTGGTGTTGGGGCAGATGGAGCACGAAGGGCTCCCCAGTGCACTCAGCAGACCTGGAAGTAGACCAGAAACACTTCTGGTCCACTTCTGGATCTGGTGGGGAGCATGCAGGCCCCCCCCCTCCATCCACCCCACTTGGTGACTGGTGCCTCCTGGGTTCAAGGGGGGGCACCCAGGGTCCCCCCCTCCATGGCTGATCGCCAAGCTGGGGGGGGGGGGGGGCCGCCCCC
>NW_005842828.1:91384-100086 GCF_000455745.1 Alligator sinensis | reverse complement strand
TTCCCAGAAGACCCAGAAATGAACTGGAAGTACTTCCATTCCACTTCTGGGTTCGCTGCCAAGCACGTGGAGGGTCCCCCTACGCTTCTGTGGGACACTTCATGTGTCCCAGCATCTCAGCATTCACAAGCCATGCCTGCTACCTCAAGGTGTGTAAAAAACAAACAAACAAACAAACAAACAAAACTTTTAAAGGTGTGTCTATGTCTGAATCGCTGATTCTCTGAATTGGCATCGAATCTTCACATTTGGATTCAGCCAAATTGAATCCAGGACAGTGATCTGAATCAAATAATCAAATCACTGTCCCTGATTTGGGCCAAATCTGAATTAAATAGGGCCCATTTTGCACACCCCTACCACCCAGCAATGGTCTAACATGCAGCAGAGTGGGCTGCATAAGTTAAAAGCAGCTGTAAAAATTGGCATATTCTAATACCAAGGGCTACCTAGTGTCAGAGATGAGGCTGGAGCAAGACTATGGGAATGAGTATGGTATAATACTAACAAGGCTGAATGAATCAGCATATATTACAAAGAAAGAACAGAATACTTGCATAACAAATCTGTAAAGTAGGTCCAAGGAAACACCTTTCTTTTAGTAGGGAATAAGCAGGCAGCTGTGAACTTTTAGGCAAAAAGCACTGCATGTGTGAATTGCCCTTCAACCATTGTTCACTTTTTTTGTTGGTCCGAGTACAACTTTAGTGCTCTATGTGAAATTTTTCTGGGCAGGTTTTTGACCTACTTTTGGGTTCTAATTCATGAACCCAAGAGACAAAGTGTCTCCTTATAAAAAATTATGATATGATATCAATATGGTGGAGGACCCCTAGACAGAATTTTTACAGGCAGTAAGGCAGGATAAGGAAATGTTGAAGTTCATTAAAAAAATGTGATCATAGAAATGCAATGCGTTTCATCCTCCAATTTTCACTTGAGGTAGCTTCCATCATTACTAGAAAAGCAACATTTTAACAGGGAACCCCAACCTTGTTAGGTGCAATAAAAGGGAAAGTAGGACTTTTGTAGCCTGCAAGGGCCAAGAGTTACCATAGCCAGCTGCTACAAGAAAACAGACCCTCAGGCTGGGATCTGTTATAGACTCTGGGAGAGTGCAGGACAGGAACAATCTAAGATCATTAGGCCAAAGAGAGGCAACTGAGCTAAGGTCAGAAAGTGGGATAGGCTAATTAGCAGCCAGAGTGGCAACCCCTGGGTGTAGCTGGAGAGCCAATGGGCATGATGGGGTGGAGCCTGGGGCACATAAAACCAGGGCCTGGGAGCTGGTGGAGCAGTCTGGCTGGCTGCAGGAAGAGGAGCTCCTGTGCAAGGCGCCTGTAGGAGGTGGGCTGACTGTCAAGCAAGCTGTCACAGAGAGCTGTGAGGGAAGAAACTAAGGCTGTTTGTGGGGAAGTACTGATCATGGGTAGGGAGGATTTTTGTTATACAGTTGTGGTGCTTGTGTTTATGTTGTGTTTCAGTTAACCAGAGGTCTGGGTGTGGCTAACAGGGCTGTTACAGAGGCACAGGGGTGCCCACTCAGCATACAGCTTAGGCAGGGTCAAGGACTGCAGTGGAGCTGGCACAGGGTACAAGCAGCTTTGCCAGGGTCAGGGACTACAGGGGCTGGCAGAGAGGGTGCAGGCAGCCTTGTTTGGGTCAGAGACTAGAGGGCTGGGATAGATACTGAGCAGACAGGGCCAAGGGGCCTGTCGAGCAAGACCACAGGGAAGGCTGGGATTGAGGAGCCGGGCCAGATCGAGTAGGCCTAGACTTAAGGATCTGCAGCAAGGGCAACAATCAGGCTAAAGCCAAGAGGGCTGTAGCCTGTACAGGCTGGTATTTGAATGACGAAGTAACATCTGCAAGGCATGGGATTGATTACTGGATTGGAATGAGGCCACAAATAGCCCATAAGGCACCTGGTGCACTGAGGCAGTAATAGGGTCAGAAAGGCCATAGCATAGTGTCCCAGGGGAAAGTGGAATTAGACTAGGCTCACTCTGGGGACCTGGGACTAGCCTCCCCAACCCTTATAAGTAACATCAAGGTGTGGCAGGTAAGGTAGAAAGGGAGGGCATCCTGGGAGCAGGAGTGGGGACAGGGGTTGTGTGGTTCCCAGGGGGCATCACGGCTACCTCTCGGCCCTGAACCTGTCACGGACATAAATTTATATTAATTTTAAACATGTTTAAATCCTATTTCCCTGATTATGTTTGCATATGTTGAGCGTGCTGTGTCAGAAAATTGACGACATTTAAGGAGGCAAAATGACATAAATCAGAATACACAGTTATTTTTGGGTAGACGAGGTTGAGAACTGAGTTCTGTGTTTATTTATGGAATAGCTTGAATGAAATTGCATGAATGTCTGCTGTGGGGAGATGGAAGCAAAAAGAGAGAGCACTCTGAAAGGAAAGCAAGAGACAGGAAAAAGCATCTGGCCATCAGTACTTTTTTTCCTATTTTATTTTCATTTTTAGATGCAAGATTTGTTGTGACCTTTCTTCCTCTAAGCCCCAAATTTTGTGCACTGCATTTCCTTGGGGAACCATAATTGGACCTATTTTGCAATTGCTTTAATAATTTTGTCTTAGTATTGGGCAAGTATAGTAGTAGAAAGTTCAGAGAACCTCTCAGCTGTATATTTGGTGAAGGATATACTGTATGTAATGTCTTAAGAGATAGTATCTTATAACACTGACAAACCACTGATTTGGAATTGATATGGTCCCTGTACTTCACTTATATGCAAGAAATTTATTTGACCCCAAATCCAGGAATTCAACCAAACAGGCAGATAATTACATGGCAATCAAGTGAAGAAACTGGAAAAAATCATCAGGTTCCTTGTTGCAGAAAACAAGTGTTTAAATTACAGAACAAATGGCTAATCCTGGAAATGAAAACCAATATGCTAAACCAATATCCATGAAAAAAAATAGTAGTAAAGCAACATTATGGTTCTGATTATGTAATTTAAAGAATGAAGAAAATTCAGTTTAAAGGTTACTTATATATTTATTTGCACTTCCCCTAAAATTTTTATCCCAGAATTTTTATAGAAAAAATATTTAAAAACTACATAATCACTTGGTATGAGCTAAATCTTAACAATAACAATAAAGAAATTATTTAACAATATTTATTCAAATACTATCTTAATTTTAGCAGGACTTACTATCATATCATTAAGCTACATCAGTGTCAGAGATACACCTCAGGGAAGTAGTCAGCCTTGGCTTAGCTTGTCCCATATTAGCTTACTATGCTATATCAACATTTTATTTTATATTTTATTTTCCCCAGAGACGCTTATCAAATTATGATCAAAACCATGTATAATGAGTCAGGGAGGGGAAAAAATCTGTATTGTAGCAGGACAAGTCTCTACTGCTGCAAATAATCTTAGGGTCTTGTTACACTTTACACTGAAAGCTGCACAAATGTTAATCAGCCTAGTGTCATTTCACTTAGGGGAGCAGTCACATGGTGAGGCAAAAAACCTGCTCTGATTGCCCCTCACTTTGCACAGCTGTGACTTGCCACTAGAGGCTTCCTGAGTAGGAAAGGACTAGGAGTTAACACAGGGGTGGGCAATTATTTCGGGTGGAGGGCTGCTTACTGAGTTTTGAGAAACCATCAAGGGCCGCATGACAGGAAGCCAGGGGCAGATAAATATTAATTTTCTAAATTTTTTAGGGGACCCATGGGCTGGATAGAATGGCCTGGAGGGCCGCATCTGACCCGCAGGCTACATTTTGCCCACCCTTGAGTTAGAGGGAGCAGCGAGTCTTTGCTTCCCCTGGGAAGAGCAAGTGTGGCAGCTCCTGAACGCCTGGCAGCCACAGTGCCTTCTGCTGCTATTCAGACTGGCTCTGCTTCTGGCTTTGCTCCTGCTTGGAGCAGAGCAAGTCAGTCCGAGTGGCAGGAAGAGGAGGCACCGTCTCCCTGCCACCATTGGAACCAGCTCCACTCCTGGGGGTAGAGCCAGTCTAAGCAGTGGCAGGAGGCACTGCAGCACCAGGTTTCCTGAGACTGATGCTTTCTCTGTTAGATGTGCCCGGGGGTCAGGGGTGTGAGGCACTGTGCCTATCCCTGCAGTGCTCATGCCCCAGCTTGCAGTGACAATGCATGGGGATACACGTGCACCCCCTGAAAGCACCGGTGCTCTCCTTGATGGCTGTGCAGTGAACAGCTGTCACGGGATTGCCTGCCCCGCCCCCCCCAGACCACAGGATCACCCATGGGAGACCCCCCTCCTGGACCACAGGATTGCCCGCAGGGGACCTCCATCTCCAGTCGGTGAGACTGGTCACATGGAGGGGCATGTGCCCCCACTGACTAAGGCAGCACCAGTCGCCAATGCCTGCTTGTCCTGACTCTAGAGGGCTCACTGCTTCCTGGGGTGCTGGAGGACATCAACTTGGATGGAAAAGGTGTGGGAAGTAGCTCCAGGGTAATGGAACAGGAGAGAAATTAGGCAGATCAGAGAGAATTCTTCCTTGGAGTGGTGGAATGTTAAACCAAATGATGAGTACTTTAAGCTACTTAAAGGGTGTTAACGTGGAGCCAGTCGAGGGATTAAGAGCTCCAGAAACTGCCTAAAATTACTGTGTAATAAGGCCTTAGTGAACCGTACTAAAAAGAGAGAAGTATTTTTTTTAAGTGTTGTCTAAAAACATGTATGCATAGGGGTGGCACTGGGAGGGGAGTGTTGGGGGGCTATAGCCACCCTAAAATTTGCCTTAGTCTCCTGTACCCACCCCTGCGGTGCTGGCCTTGTCCAATCCCCATGCCTCCCCCCTGGGGTGCTGCTGCCCACCCTGCACAGCTGAGCCCACCCTACTCCTGCCTGCAGCCCACAGAGGCACTGTGCTCCCAGCCTGGTGTGGCCCATGGAGCTCATGTCCCACTTTTGTCTGGGGATAGAAAGGAAGGATGTGTAGATAAGTGTTTAAATGGGTTTTGTTAGGAATATGAATACGTATGTTTGGCCAGAAGATGTATAGTGCAGCCCTCCCCCACAGTTTTCTGTCTAGCCCACCTCAGCCCCCATATCAGGAAGAGGCTGGTGCCACCACTGCATACGCACAATAGGATTTTTCATGGTATCTAGTTTATCTACCATGAGTAAGATGTTCTGGGTCACCTCTAGCTAGAACTGAACTGGTGTATCTGAAGATATGCAATATGCTGGAATTAAATTTTGGATGACCAAATCATCACAGTATACATGTTCAGCTTCTACTGAACACAGCTTTCATTGTAAAATGCAAAACAAGACCAAATTCAGGCATCTTGATGATTTCTATTAAGACATTTCCAGGAGGTTCAGTAGTTCTGGATTTACAGAAGACTATCATACTTTTTGTAATGCCAGTCGTACTTTTGTCAGAAGCTGATTTAGAAATATGTTAAATAACTGTATGTAAACAAACACAATTGATGCACATAATTAAACGTAAGCAGATGCTTAAAACATAAACTTTTTTTAACTTCTCCTTTGATTCTTGGTTTGGCCCATAAACTATCTGGTATGTACCTATACAATTGGTCTAATAGTTACACCTGGGAAATTTGTTAATGAACAGAAAATCTATTACAAAAATGACTTTGGTAAGTATCCTTTTCCTTTCTCCATATAAATTCTGTGTTTTTCAAGCATAGGACACACATTGTATGAATCAGACCATTAAATGTGAGTGTTTGGAATATTCCACAAGGTGCATTTCAGAAAGGTTTTTTAAAAAAATCCTAAAGATACATTAAGATAATTGCAATAGTCTAATGAGACATTCTCCTAAAAATGGCTTGTCTACTAGTGGTTTAATAGATGAAGGATTTTAAAGGGGTTATAGAGAAACAGTTACAGTAATCAGAGAAGAAAAAGTGCTGAAGGTATCATGAAGCCTCATAATTAAACTGAAGCTTACAGCTCAATTAAATTTGAGCATCATTATGCATAAAACATCAGTGGGCATCAGGAGTCCAATAAAAAGAGATGCTATCAATGTTAACAGCCAAAAGGTAAGACATATTATAGATTGGACCAAGTCTTCCAGATAAAGTCAAGGAAAATTGTGAATAAATTTGAAGTTGACGTACAATCCAAACAGTCACTAATAAGCTGATTAATACGTGTTTGACATTGCAGATATAGCTACTGTATGACATAACTTTGAGCATGAGGTTATGCAAAACACAATAGATTAGTTTTCAGAAAAAATGTGCACAACTGATTTATCTGGTACAAACAAGACAGAAGACACCTTTGACTGTCAATGCATCATTCTTACCTTTCAACCTTGTACAGTATTTTTTATATTTAGACATGGACAGTCTGACCTTGATTTTGATTCTCATCTTCTGTGAAGCTTTCATGATCAGTGATATCATGTGGTAAGTCTTTCTGTTTCAAGATGCATATAATCATGTAACTCCTTTGCAAATACATAGAAAATACTGTATAAATAAGCAGTAATTGAACAATCGACAGATTATTTAAAATTATAAGTACACTGGGTTACTCAAGGTAGCGATCCCTCTATGTAAGGCTGTTCTTGGTAGCCAATTGGTTTGCATTAAAGTGCTGAACATACTACAAAATATTTGCTTTTATGTACCTCAGGGGAGCTGAGCATTAGAAAGCATTAAATCTGTTTTGAAAGCTCTGTAATGGAAAGGGTGGCACTGTAGTTCAAAGATTAATAAGACTGCAACTCGAAAATTTTAGATCTTTTTCTATCAGTTTTAGATCTTGCATAAAGATTCAGTTTCAGAAGGTAGGTGATAGATGAATTCCTTAAGGTGTAAATACAGCGTATGTGTACACTTTAAAGTATTACTGTAAAATTTTTGTTGCGGTAAATAATAATAAATGGGAAAATACATATGGGGATAAATCTGTGTGGTGGAAATTATTCAACTGTGATGTTACACATACTTGAGCACAGGTGCACATATGTGCACTCACACACATGTGCGCACACACTTACCCACACAGTGATAAACTGTAGCTTTTTATGTCTTTTTCTATGTAAGACAGAGCAGTTTCTTCCAGTTACATCACCTAATGAATTAAGAACGCATTGCCTTTTGCAATCAAAGTTTTGGTAATGGGAAAGTTAAGGTAAGGTGTGGTGGGAGCTATAATGAAGTGATAAGAGTAATACAGAAAGAGAGGAGAGACCTTGGCCTGATATGTATTTTACACAGATAGAATAACATTCAGTTCCTGTTAGATTTAATACTAATAGGTTTTCTTGTCTGATATAAATGGATAAGTACAATCAATGGGGCTTGTTTTTGTTATGAAAAAGTCCACAAATGGCAACAAGGGGGGATAGGGGCTGCTGACAGTGGCATATATTTGGATCCAAATTCTTTCATCACATATATTTGAGCAATTTCCATTGTCTTCAACAGGAGCTACATGTACGGTTGCTCAGGAATTTTTTAACAAACTCTTTTTGTCAGAAAAAGCTGATGAGGCAACACTGAACCTTTTAGGGATGACTTATAGATTTTGGAAAACATTGTCTTTGGAAAGGTTTCTCTGGTCCAAGATGAAATTTAAGACCTAGGAGAGAGATACAGATGTCATCATTCGCAAGAAAAGCTTGATGGTCATGGGACTCCCCTAAGGTATAGAAGAACTAAGTTTTAAATACCATTTTCTTGATTAGAACCAAAGACTTGAGCCTGACTCTCCCTCAGCACAAGGGAGTTCCCTGGCCACGTGGCTATTGGGTATTCTGAGATTCTGATATTAAGGGAGAAAATTAAGCCAGAGAGAAAGCAAGACATGTGTTCTCTCACCCAGCGGTTAGAACATCCTGCATCAAGAACTGGTGAGATAGTTAAAGGTTCCTACAGAAAAGAATCAGACCATCTGTGTGATAGTGTTTATCCATTTTGTGTCCATTTATAGTGAAAATAAAGGTAGGCGGATTTAATTAAGAAGGGTCTGCTATTCTATATAGAAATATCTTCCAGTTTTGAATATTAGTTAGATTTAACTTAAATGTAATAGTTGAGTGGTAAATGGTATTGAACTTTAATATCAGTCAGAACAAAATTAATTCCTTACATAAGACTTTTGGTGGGGATTGTTATAGTGACGTCACTTACCGGCATTTCACTTTTTGTAAATCAGTAAATTCTTGGTACAGTTGAAGAGTGTCAGAAGCATGCTATCATACAAGAAACAAGTGAATACCACAAATTCAGCAGAGGGGGAAGAAAACCTGCTGTCATAGGATGATGCTAAAATCTCTAAGAAATTGTCCATATTTTAATTCAAAATGTTCAAATAAGGCACTTTTTTGAGAAAAAATTCTTGTTGGTGATTGCATTTCTACTGATACTAGAAAAGAGGCAAATGAATGGATTTTTTTCCTCCAGACTTTTTAGTCATTCCCAACCCCAAAGACAGTTATCGCAGAGGACATTAAAGCCCAAGGCTGAAAGAGTAGCCCTATAAATTCACATATAAAACTCCCATTAATTGTAGGAAAGCCAGGATGTTACGCTCGGGCCAGAAAGTGAAATTTTGGAATAAGGACAAAAGTCAGGATATGCATTGATCACATTTACTCTGTTGGAGTCAATAGAGACACTACTCTGCATTTAGTTTATTTTACAGTAGTCAGTTTTTGCAATTCTTGAGTCAGCTTTAGTTTATCTAAACATGTTAA
>NW_005842828.1:65260-91374 GCF_000455745.1 Alligator sinensis | reverse complement strand
TCTTCAATATTGAGTGTTACAGAATGGATGAATTTGGTCCATTGTATGTAGAACTATCCAATGTCCTTAGTCCCTTGTTGCAAAACCATCATGTCTGTTAGGATTCAATGATAAGCACTCAGGAAGGAAGTTTTCTTGAATTTAACATATTTTGTTAGCTTTTTATTCTCCATTAAAAATACACAGGATATTAAATACAAGAAGGAGCATAACAATAACGTCAAGGGTCTCACTAAATCAACAAAATCAAGAAATTCATATATTCCACAGTCTGCCCCTTCCTAGGTTTTCCACAATATACTCTGATACCTAATGTTCTGACTACTATAGTACGCTGACCTAACTGAGTGGAGGATGAAGTGCCCAATATTTCATCTTTGTGTGTGTGTGTGTGTGTGTGTGTGTGTGTGTGTGTGTGTGTCTGTGTATTTCCCAGAAGATGCTGTTAGTAGCATGGAAAAATTGTATTATAAGGAAATCATATAAGAACAAATTCCCTTTCCCCAAGTAACTGGGTATTGTCTTGCAGCTGGGAGGCAGAAAACATATTGGTTGAAAACATTACAATATTTAAAAACCACATGGAATTGTAAAAATTGGAATGAGTCCTCTACATCTTTTATAAAATGGTTAATCAGTTGATCCTTAACAACTGCTATGTATAGTACAGTGAGTTTATAATTCACATCTGTAGGCTTGGGCAATGATCCCTGAGGATGGTCAGAAGAACAGATTGGAATATTGGAAAGAAAAGGGAAAAAATATCAATTTATCATTTAGTTTTGCTTTTTTCCATATTAATTTCCTCTCTCTGAAAATAAAATTTGATCTCTCTTTCTTGCTGAGGGAAGTGAAAAAATATAGTTTTGGAATAGATCATGGAACAGTTATTACTATAATACTGATTTGCTACTTGTAGTGAGAAAATGCTCTCCCCAGAACCCCCAGCTATATTTTGCTAAATTAAAAATTCAGAACTGCTCAGTGTTGAGAGAAATGAATAGTTTATTTTTCATTCCTTTTAATGACAATCTAACAATGGCCCGATGACTTGCCAGTGCATTCCAAAAATTTCATGCTGTCATCATAAAAACCTGACTGTAGCAGAATCTGTCTGGCATTGGACATACCCTGAGTGACCCTAAACTCTCACGAAGATCCCTAGTGATAAGAAAAAGAAAAATACAGTAAAAATAGAGAAATATGTAAACTGCTTAAGTGACAGAAAAATACTCTCTGGAGGATGTCATTCATTTCTTTCCAGTCTTTCACAACTGTCAGCAGCACCAGCTTTCTGAACTTTTCTTTTGTTTTTGTTCAACAGGAAACACAGTAGAATTTAGTAATCACTTTACAAATAAAAAAAGTGATGAAGCCAAATTCTTTCCACTAATTCTACACTTGGATTGCTATATTATCAGTACATTGTCAGTATTTTGGCAAAAAAGTATGATTTAACCCTTTCTACTATCACTAGATGTTGCTGAGGATGAGCTCCTCTGATAGACATTAGTTTCCCAGGGTTTGGCTAAAATAAAACAAGAGATTCTGTTTCAAGGTAAACCAACAAATAATGTTTTATATAAACACAGAGAGTTTACCAGAGCCCCACATGGGACAAAAGGAATTGCCTTATTTGTTCTCTCTCTTTTTAGTCTAAATACCAAATGGCTCAAATTCAATTCCCACTTACTTATAATATCCTATAAATTATAATAGGGATGAAATCAACTGAATTCTATAGGAGCTGAAAGTATTCTAAGGAAATTACTCTAAAAACCCATAAATCTTTTAATGAAATTGATGCAAAATTTACCTCTTGTCTGACTGAAGTTGCAATTTTATGACTGAAAATGTGAACCTTAACTCTTCCAACATAGAAAAGGCAAGTTTATTTAAAAATAAACAAATATATTATTTTCTATATTTAGGAGAATACTAGAGTTTGGAGGGACCTAACTCACCAGTTTTGAGCTCAGGGTAATACCACTCTTTCTATGCCTTGTTTGGTTTAATTTATAGAAGCTTGTAGGAAGGATATGAGTTTCTGTTGAAGTCTTGAGATCTGCCGCTACGGTTGTTACCTTCAATGTGGCTCCAAGCTGAAACAAAGATCTGTCCAGTTGAATGGTCAATATGTACGGGAATGAATAGCTCATATCAGCTATCATAGGTACTGACCTTAGTGGAAATGCACTCAGATGAATGAGATTAGGATTTGACCCAGTATGTCTGTCGCATCTGGAGAAAATTGTGTTGTAGGCATTGTTGGAAGTGACACATACATACATTTTTATAATTTAATTCTACAATAATTCACTGTTCATAGATTCATAAAAGTAGAAATTAGGGGCTGGAAGGGACCTCACATCAGGTCCAGCCCTGCTGTTCTTAGACAAGAAAGAAAAGACTGCTGGGGAAAGATGACCCCAGCAAGGTGTGTGTCAGTCATCTTTTGAAGATCTCCAGGGTAGGTGACTGTACCACTTCTGGGGGGAGTTTGTTCCAGACTCTGGACACACAGACCGTAAAAAAAGTTTTTCCTTATATCCAATTAGAATCGATCTAGCAGTTTATGTCTATTATTCCTTGTCTTCCCCTAGGTGCCTTGGTGAACAGATGCTCTCCCAGCACCTGATATTCACTTATAGGCTACCACCAAGTCCCCGCTAAGTCTTCTCTTCTCCAGGCTGAACAGTCCCATGTCTTTCAGCCTCTCCTCGTATGGCCTGCCCTCCAGATCTCTAATCATATGTGTGGTCCTCCTTTCGACTTTCTCAAGCTTCTCCGCAACCTTCTTGAAGTGTGGCACCCAGAACTGGACCCAGTACTCCAGCTGTGGCCTCACCAATCCCAAGCAGAGTGGGAAGCTGACATCCTGAGTCTTGCTTCAGATGCATCACTTGATACATGCCAGTGCATTGTTCGCCCTGTCAGATAGAGCACTGCATTGGTAGCTCATGTTCATTCTGTGGTCGATTGTGACCCCTCAGTCTCTTTCAGTTGTGGTGGTAGCTAGTGTAAGTGCCTATAAGTGTGTTGCAGATTATTTCTCCCCAGATGGAGCACTTTATATTTCTTGGTGTTAAACATCATAAAGTTTTGATCCATCTACCTTACAAGTCTCTCTAGGTGGGCCTGTATTTGAAATTCTGTAATTTGGACACACATTCCCTTGACTTAGAGTTTTATCTGAAAAATGCACAAGCTTTTACCCATATCTGAAGAAATAAGTAAACAGTAGTTTAACAGGAATATAGAAGATCCGTACCCCATCCATACTTTCTTTAGTCTGAGGACCATTATTATGACCTTCCCTTCTGTCAAACTCTCCTCTAAAAGATAATGATCACACATGTGATTCTTATTTTCCCATCAGGGAGATGAAGAAATGGGGGGGTACTTTTCTCCATGGTCACTCAACCTGACCTGTAATTTAGACAGCAAGCGGTACTTACACTTGTAGACATCCCTTCCCTGTATATTCAGGTACTTCAGCCATGTTCAGATTCCAGCAGTCCAGAAAACTAGAAGCTCAAAGCAAGATCCCCTGGTCTGAAGCATGTAATGCTTCATGAGACACATCAGAATTCCTGTATCTAAAGGCTATATTAAGGAATGCTAACTTTAGGTGAATTAATCCCTTTCCCTTTTAATAGGAGAAGGCACACCTGTTACTTCAGTACTGACATTTTATAGGTCTTTTTGTGTTCCCATTACTGTAGTATCTTGTAAATATGAACAAATTTAGCTTCATCACAGCCTGAGAAGTAATGTGAGGAAGATGTAAATGCTTTCATCTCAATTCCTGCAGTAGAACTTTCACTTCCTTTACCCATATCCTTCACATTTGTGGAACTTATATTTCTCAGTACAAGTTTTCTTTAAAACAAAACAAAACAGTAATTTATCTAGTTTATTTCTTTCAAAATGGAGTTCTTAAAGTACATCTTGCAGATAGATTATCTGTCCCTCACAGCAAAGCCTCACAATGGGAGTCTAATAATTGCTCTTTTTCTAATTTCACTAAATGAGTTATAATTATTTTATGTCTGTTTTATGGTTACTGAATAGTATTAACCTAAGCTCTAATTATAATATAGCTTTCAAAGAAATGTATGGACACTGAATTGATAGACTGCCAGCTTATGTAGGAACATCACATAAAGCAGATATACAGCTAATAGTTTAAGGCATAGCATGTTAAAATTCAGGGGCACAACTCATTCATGAATAAGTAACAGGGTGTAAATTCATTGACTCTTTTTATAGCAGACCAGATAAATGGGAACATGAACACATGATTAATACACGTCAAGATGAATGTACAGTTAAAGACAAAAATGATATCTACTGATGTGATTGGAAGTTTTGATTATAATTTGATAGTAACATCAGTCGATATAATAATGATAATGACTAATATAATATCTTTTGGTGTATTATGAATTGTATCATATTGGATAAATAAACATTACGAGTGGGATTGTAATGAATTATGCTAATAATTCTACATATTTGACAGGTGTCAATCCCACATTTTGAAAGAGATTTTTTTATTTTTTACTTTTGCCATTTAAAATGTGTTAACAAAAGAAAATGTAGAAAACCCTGTATTGATACTATGCTATACTTGGTTTCCATTAAAAAAATTAGGAAATGGCTATAAAATAAACTAACTTTTTTTTCCAAGTATACTGCTGTGTGGCAGATTCTTCCTCTGAACTGTTGTAGGCAAATGTTCATTTTTAAAGGTGACCGCTGTTGTCTGAAATTCATTTTTCTTTAGAATTACTTTCCCTTTTAGTACTGCATATAAAAGAAGCAGTTGATTTTCAGAGTAAAGGTATAGGTGAAGAGGCAGAACTGTGACTGAAGGCAGAATCTGGCACGTTAAATCGGGAATAATGTTTACAGTCAGGGAGGAAAGGACAAATCTTGACACCATGGCTTGCCCAGAAGAAGTGTCCCAGATAGAATATAATGGTTTAATTTAATTGTGGGCAGTCAGGGTTGGAAATTGGACAGGTGGAGGAAAGGATTTTAGTGTCTATGCAGGGCCTGTCAGTCGGCCTCAGTGACATGGAGATTACTTCTGCCAAAGTAACGTGTGTGACCACATACATTCAGATCTGGGTTCATGCTGGTATAGGACAAAACATCTTAACTAATTGTTATTTCCATGCAAACCTCCAATGAAAAAAGATCCACATAGCAAGAGCCTGTTACAGCCCTTGTTGTACAAACTATAATGGTGGTCATAGAGCAGTTTCAAAACAATTCCATGTTTTTAAGGGAAAGATTTCTTCTTTTTGGTCTCCCATGGGCATATTAAATACTGTATAATGAGTTCATGGACTGAGAAGCAGGCTGCACATTGATTCCCAGAAACTGAACTCAAATCAGTATACCATTGAGTTGAAATTAGGGATCACTTAACTACTTGGCCCTACTATTACCTAATGTCTTTCCTACAAAATAGAATTTATTACTGCTTCAGTTAAGCAGCAGAGATTATACTTGCTAATGTTAAGCTAAAATTGTTTTCTTGGGGATGCTCTGATTTAACTTATTCTGCTTTGCATATTCGACTCCGTCTAGATTTGTCCTTGTGTTTAAAAAGCCAAAGCACTTAGTATTAGCCTGCTCAAAACTAACTGTACCCAGGCTGCGTAAGTCCAGACTTACAACTTTCCCACTGTTTCACTCAATTGATATAAACTTCAGTAAAATTAGCCAAAAAGTAAATAGTAACCTGAGCTTTGCTATTCCTAGAGTTTTCAGAGACATAGCTCTGTCTCAAATTTAAACAGCCAATTCCTTCGGCCCACAGGTTCATCCACATCCCTTATACCCAAGGGGAATTTAATGTCCTACTCTTGCTATAATGAATAAGCAAGACTTATGCAGCAGTTCCTTGTTGGTTTCTAACACCTGTTAACAGAGTGAGTCAATGGAAGAAAATAATTGAGGCTAGGCTGTCAAATATAAGAATGGAAATGAATGGATGTATAATAATGGGCAGCACATGTTCTGCTTTCACATAAATTGCTGAAGCCACATTGATTCCTGGGGTTATCCCCAAATGAGTAAGACTGGAATTTTTGGGCACACTACTTCATACACTTCTGCCCTGATTTTCAAAAATGTGGGGAACCCAGAGCTCCCATAGACTTTCAGTAGCTTAGCCTCTCAAGCATCTCAGTTGCTTTTAAAATGTGGGGAATGTTTAAACATGTCAACCCTTGTCACGTGCAGAAACATGGTACCAAACTAAGTGGATCCGTACTCCAATTATAAGTTGCAGCTCTGCTTATATGTTGTTCCCCAGGGAGTTCTAGGAGTTATCTTGCCTTGCTTCCTGCATAGATTAGTTGAATGCAAGATCTTCTCTGCACGGCCTTCGAAAGTTCACCTGTACAATTTCATCTGGAGTATGACCCAGAAACATGAAGAAATGAAAGTGTACTTCTAATTAATTAATTGACCAGACTGACAAGTAGTTTGGTAAGGGCAGCGACTGCTTAAGGAAACAAAAAAAAGGGCAGGTTCTAATTACAACTAGCACTGTTACATCTAATGTATAAAATGCAAAAGGAATAAGTTAGAAATCCCTACTCAAGTCCACCATCCCAATTAGTATGAGTCTATGTGGCTTATGTGTGATCATGGGTTTAGATTTAAAGGGTCCATCCTAAGTTTAGAGTTAAAGTTTTGTTTGAATTATCCTCAGACTAAACAAATTGAATGTGTAAAACACACCTGGCCCTTATCTAACTAACAGCTAAACCTTGGAGTATAAGAACTAAATAAAACCTATCAGCCATTTCCTGGTACTATGCTATTTTTCCTGGAGGTTTATTTTTTAGACCCAAAGTTGGTATCTTAATTACTTAAAGGTCCCCAGATTTATTCCGTTGTATGAAATTAAATATAAATTGTTTACTGGATTTAAAGGGGGAGGGCAATTATATGCTGTCTTATTTTTAATATTCCTCTCTCATATCTGCTGTGGCTGGACAGAAATTTCAAGCAACAGTTCTTGGAAAACATATGGAGAAGCACATTGAAAGTGTTGTAAGGTAAGTTAATAGTAGCAGATGCCAGGATGTCTGGCTGCTGTTTATCCTGAGGAGCCTTGCATTCTTTATGTTTTGAATTTATTCTATTGTAACCATTTTCAGTTTAGTTTTGTTTGGCAATATATCCTTGTTTCTAGAGGTGTCTGCACTTATTTGACTACAGACAATATTTACTTTTCTAAAGGGCAGCTTAACCTTTGTTTAAATTTGAGGTGAGCTAAAGGTCACTATAATTATTTGCTGTATTATTTGTGTCACATTTGAGTTATTATGAAGACTGCATACACATTGCCCTTTTTTAGAAAACTACTTTGAAAAGAAAAAGCAACAGCACAACTTCAGGTTTTGCATCTGGAATACATTGGATGGAACCTATCACTGGTACAGAAATGTTCAGTGTTCGCTCTGGGACTCGGATCGACTGAAAAGGGAGGAGGTCGAGGTTTTGCTTTTCCAGAGGAAGGGAGAGAGATGGGGAATTTAACATGGCAGTTAATTCTACTTTGTTTTCTACAGTCAGCATCCAGGATTTGGGCAGAACTGAGTCCAAGGACTAACCTGAAAGAATCGCATCCAGTTATAGCAGAAAAAAAAAACACAGTAGTGGTGGAGAGATGCTGGATTGAGGATGTTTTTGGGAGGTGCCACAATGTTTCTGTTGATAGAGCTCTGTATGAAGGATGTAAGAAATACTGTTTGCGAGTTTATTTCCTCCATAGCTTCTTAACTCCTCCATACAGTTCCCAATTCAATGCTGTTCCATAAAGAAGTAAAGAAATTCTTCATGTATAAACAGGAAAGTGGTAAGTAGGAGTCAGAGGAAACCTCATTGTTATACACGGTTGCCTTACAAAAAGGTGCAACAAAAGTTATCTGAGGAAGAAAGAGAAAGTCTTCCAGTGAGAGCTGGGGAGCTCCATCTCTTCATGAGGTGGCTTGATTATAGTGTCTGAGTAATGTTACAGTGGGGAAAAAGCATGTACTAGAATGATCCTTAATCTAGTTTAAAGGGATAACAAGAACCAATGACTAGAAGGTAATAGTAGAAGAATTCAAGTTAGGGAAAAAACATGTTTTTTTTTTTAATGGTGAGGCTGATTAACCATTTTAGTGACCTGACAGAGATGATAGAATCTCTCTCTCGGTACCTTTGAGATTGATTAAGTTTTAGTTGAACACAACTAAACAGGACTTTGAAGCATCTTGTAGAAATATTGCAAATAATGACATGAAAGGAAGTAGTTGTGTTGAAAATGGTGTACTTCATTCAGGTAAACAGAAAAGGCCAGCAATGATGGTAAAGTATTGGTAACTGTAAGTACAGCATCATCTTCCAGGAGTACTACAACGAGATAGTTATGTACAGCAACATGCATGTGGAAAGGGTGACGGGGCTGGCCAGGGAACAAGGGTGCTACAGTGCAAGGGCTGCCTGCTAATTAGCCCTGCACTGTAGCACCCTTGTGCCCCAGCCAGGACCTTTGCAGCATGTTGAGCCAGGGCAGAGCAGCCCCAGGCTGGCAGGCTGTCTTCCTGGGCCCCCTGCCAACCGGGGCTGCTTCACCGCAGCTCAACATGCTATGGTCCTGGGTGCATGTGTAAATACTGTACTCAGGAGCAATATACCCTGGCATGAATTGTGCTAGAGTTTATTGCTACATGCTAATTTCATTCATAGATGCACCCAGTGATGTTGGAGAAGGACCTTGTGAAGGATTTTGTGGAGGTAAAAAAAAAAATGCTTGGGACTCCATGACCAAAAGGAAAGGCACAGCCCTACTTTCTATGGTTCGAGTCTCAGAATTTTTATATTGTCCTCAAATTCTTGGTGTTTTATTGTAACCAAACTTAATTGTGTCCTTTGTTCTTAAAGCTCTCATCTTTCATTATCAGAAAATATTGTTGGATCTTTAAATGTTAAAACTTAGACATACAATTGGATTTTTCTGACTAAAGGATGGATGGGGTTGAGGGAAATAACTCAAATCTCTATTGGTTTTGCTGAAGTAAACAGAATTTTAACCTATTTTGAGTGAAGCAGGATCAGAACCAGTGTTATTGTAACCATTACACTGGATGTAAGGCTCAAGTGGCCAGTGTATCTTTTGGCAGCCTATCCTTATGGTGAGATATATTGAGTATATTTTCCCTTGTTGAAGGAAGGACTTTAAGTAAATAGGAGCCGCACCAGAACTTTTTGTCACATACTCAGGTTGGATCATTTGACTATCTTGCACAGAGATATTAATCCCCGATTGAGAAGTCAGCACTTCTGTCACAGGTAGTATGGATGGCTGCATTTAGTTCCTCCTCAGTTTGAGGTGGATGTAATTCCCACAATGAAAGGCCTGGCTGCTGACAAGATCACCCTTTAGTTTTGTCTGTATTGATTTGTTGCAATGTTTCTGGTCTAATGCTCACCATTTTTAAAATGTTATATTGTGTAAATAAAGCTGCCACCTCTACCTTCAGATAATAGCATGGAACTGAATTAATTTTAAGGGGGAAGGAAGGAGAAAAGTAGGACATGCCAGCATTACATTTCTGGCTATATATATCTGACAGATACCATGCAAACTCCCCATGTTGTAATGCTTGTGTGCCACTGTAACCTTTAATAGTCTGAATTAAGGTATCACTCCTATGCTGTTCAATTCTAGGACTTTCAGCAAATTAATATAGCAGCTATGCTGTTTGTGTAGTGCTATCATCAGAGCTGCGCTCAACACATAATGAACTGTTAATATGATTTGGGACAGAAAACAATACGTTTGGCATGGATTTTGTTCTTTTATTAGATATAAACAAATATTTATCCACTTACGATTCACTGAAAGTATATACAGGAAGATTAAAATTTAGGGGGGAAAAGTCTTGTATCACTGCAGTAGAGTTTGCATCTCAGAGTACATACTAAATATACTAAAAGGGTTTTCAAAATGGAATTTAATTGTGAATATATATAGATATGCAACTGGTAGAGGGTTTGTGAAACGGATTACCTTGAGTAGTTTTATGATTCCTTTATTTAGAGGGAAATAACACATTACTTTGTAACATTGTGAAAAAGGGAAACTATTTGAATGGACATAGTACTCTTATGTTTCTATATGTGGTCAGACTCCGCTATCCTTTTTTGGGTACAGGTCACAATGATGTAAATAAAATACTTCATAAGGACATATGGTGCACATCTACACATGCCATTATGGAGCAGCAATAAACTGTAGAGCTTATTGCTGCCCAGTTTATTGCTCATGGGCATGCCATCTGCATGTGCACCTAGGACCACAGCATGTTGAGCCTAGTCAGAGCAGCCCTGGCTGGCAGGGGGCCCAGGGCTGCTCCTCAGCAGCCTTGGGAGCACCCTGCCAGCTTGGGGCTGCTCTGACTGGGCTCAGACTGCTGTGGAGGGGCTGGCTAGATCACAAGGCTGCTCCAATGGGGAGTTACCCAGCAGGCAACCCCCATGGTGAAGCACCCTTGTGCCCCAGCTAGCCCCAGCACATCTACATGTGCACTGTGCCACTTGAAATAATGCCACTGGACGGCACCAATTGTGTTTTAACTGGACTACCCTGCAGTGGCTTTTATTAGTCTACTGCAACCTAATAGGGTCACATGTGTAGATAGTGACATTTTACTGCAGAGCTAATCATCTAATATAGACATCTCCAAGTAATGCCATACTGGTTCAGACCAATGGTCTATATAGCCCAGTATCCTGTCTCCAACAGTGACAGTAATAGATGCTTAGAGGGAGAGTATATGTACAGAAAATTTATAGAGTGAACAGTTGCTGACATCCTCCTCCTTTGGCATCCATCATCATTATTTGAAGAATATCAGAGGGATACCTCATCTTTTACAATACACTATAGAACGATAAGCATTTGATAAAGAATACAATTAGTCATTATTCAAATGGCCTTTTGGTCAAGGGCAACATTTCTGTTTTTTGAAGAGGTGCCACATCGTATTTAATGACAAGTGTCCTGCATTTACTGGCCAAAAGATTGTGTCTACAGCAGGAGTTATGATGCTATGTCTATACTAGACACCTTACTCAGCCACAGGCAAATGGTAAGTGTAAATGGAATCATGTCAGAATGGCAGGAGGTTTTATGCGGAGTCCCACAGGGGTCTGTCCTGGTCCAAAGTTGTTAAATGTTAATGATTTGGATGGCAGAATGGAGACGTTCCTGAGCAAATTTGAAGATGACACAAAATTGGGAAGACTTATAAGCACACTAGAGGACTAGAGTGCTATTTAGGAGGATCTGGATAGATTGGGAAGTCAACAGAATAAAGTTCAGTGCTGACAAAAATTGCTATATGGGAAGAATCATCAAAAACACAAATTCAAAATACACAGCTAGCTTTGGCAGCATTGTGGAGAAAATTTTGAGGTCTAGGAGGATCACAGACTCAACATGAGTCTTCAGCATAAAAAAAGTGAATGCAATTTTGGGTTGCATTAGGTGCAAGACACAGAAGGTGATAGTGCCACATTATGTGACTTTACTGGTTCGGCCTCTTCTAGACTATTGTATACAGTTTTGGGCTCTGAATTTAATGAGAATGTGGAGAAGTTAGCGAGGGTCCAAAGATGTGCAATCAAAATGGTAAAGGACTTGGAAGAAAAGCTACATAAGAAGTTGAAAGAAATAGGTATGTTGAACTTGCAGAAATGGCAATTAACTGGGGACATGATAGCAATCAATGATAGCAATATCTGAAGGACTGCCCTAAAGAAAAAGAGAACACCTTTTTTCCATTGCTGCATAGGATAGGATATGTAGCAAAGGCTTCAAGTTGCAGTAAAGGAGGTTTAGATCGGATATGTGGAAGAACGTCAATGTTAGCACAGTGAGGCAGTGGAATAGACTGCCTAGGGAAGTTGTGGAATCTCTTTCATTAGAAGTTTTTGAGAAGAATTTGGACAAGCATCAGTCAGGGATGATTTAGGAGTATACTGTGAAGAGTAGCAGCTCAAAGCCAAGGAGACCCACACAAATGTATTGCTTGGAGGTTACAAGAAGGTGAAAACCGGAGAAGACTATACTCAGCACCAAGAGAATGAAACAGACCCCTACAATTGGCTGAGTTATAAAATAAGATTTAAAGGAGCTGGGATAAGTTTATAGAGGTGATACAATGATAGGAAGGAGAGATCTGGTTCTCCAGCTCTGATGTGTGATATGTGGAGTTGTTTTCATAGTCACCAGGTTACAGTGCAGAGTGGAGGGTGTTTGTTTTTTCCCACACTTCCAGGTTTTGCTAGTTGCCACATGGGGCCAGGAAGGAAATGTTTCCTGTCCCCTTGCTTTAGGTGTCAAGGTTTGGGAGATTTTCTGTTTTGTTTATTGAGGTGTGTTTGTTTTTTGTCTTCCTCAGAAACATTGGGTGTTGGCTGCAGCCAATGCTGGAGGTTTGGATTTGGGTATGCCAATGCTCCTGAAAGGCATAAAAGACCCAGATGTGCCTAGTCTTGATCCACTGCTCCAGGTCAGACCAATTGCAACATTTTCAATTGACACCATTGTCAGATTATCATGGACTGTGAGGAGTTTGCATTCCTTTGGGTAGGGAAACATAGTCCTGTTCCTTGGATCTCTCACGTGACACGTTATTTCAACAAAACTCTTCTTGTTCTTGCAGCAGCAAGACATTGACAGATCCCTGCTTTACCTGAGGCAGGTTTAGGGTGTTTTGGGTTATTTTGGGGCATTGTGCTTGATAGGGTTGCCCTTGTGGTTTTAAAAATAGTTCAGACTAGAGCTGTCCAGCTTTTGAGTGCATAGATCCCCTACTGTGCAGGCTCACTAGGCCCCTGGAGGCAGGGGCAGGGGCAGGGGCTGGGAGCCAGAGAAGGGATGAGAAACTCAGAAACCTCGACAGCAGCAGACGTGGCAAGGGGAGAGGCAGCTGCATGGACAGGAGCCTCCATTCTGCAAACTAACCCGTCACAGACTGTGAGTTGGACAGTCCTGGGGTAGATGTACACTTTTATAGGATGGTTTAGATAGGGATGATCCTGCCTTGAGCAGGGGGTTAGACTAGATGACCAGCTGAGGTTCCTTGCAGCCCTGTGTTTCTATGATTCTGTGCTCCCAAACTACTATGGTATTGAGGCAGGTTTTCAAATGCATGAAGGACATTCAGTCACCAAACTCCCAATGAGTCAAAGGTAGTTAGTCATTTAGGTGTCTATAAACATGCAACAAGGGTGCTCCAGTGTGCTGTAATTACAGTGTATTGGAGCAGACTCAATTACTGGAGTGTATAAATGCTCGATTAATTGAGTCTACTGGAGTGTGGTAATTACCACGCTCCAACAGACTCCAGCATCACATATATCAGTGTTCCCACACTGAAAAATGGTGGCGGGGGCTCTTTAGTTAAAGCTTGTTGAACAAACTTTAGTTAAAGCACCCTCACTGACATTTTTCAATGTGGGGACACTGATACTTGTGACACTCTGGGCGCTTTGATTAGAGGCGCTCTAATTAAAATGCCTCCCCTCCACCCCCAACCCCACTTCCAGAGCATGTGTCTAAATGCTCTTAGCTCCTGTCTACACCTTGGAAAATCTTTCACAAATATCTTAGCAGGCCTAAGAAGGAATTAGATGTGTATGCACACACGCGCGTGCACACACAGGCACACACACACACACTTCTAATCCCATATATATTTATTTAAAGCTGTATGCCTATGCTACATAGGTCATAGCAGAAGCACTCATGGTGCGGCCTGTCAGATTCCAATGAATTTGCAAATTCTGCTATATACCTTGTTACAAGGACACACAAAAGAAAGGAAAGGAACCATAAAATAAAATTAATTCAAGAGGGTGTCATCATTGCATAACACCCTCATTGAGATTTTACCTTTTCTTCATTTTAAAGTAACTAACATATATCCATTTGAGTGTGTGCAATATTTTCACTCCAAAGTCTGATACCTGCGTCATTCAAATTATGTTGCTCATATCTGTGCGCATCTTTATAAATGTGCGATGGCCTTTGGGTGGCTAAGGGCCGTGTTCTTTAATTGTAGGAATGCAAGTTAACACCAAGATGACCATGACTCTACCTATTATTAGTGCTTAGCCAATAATAAAACCAATAGATTTTAATTTAGAATTTCATAATAATCATTCTCAATATGGTAGTGCACTGGTGTACCAAGTTGTTTATAACTCTAGAGTAAATAATTTTTGTCTTTCACTCAAATGACTTTCTGCTTTCACTCAACAAGTTTCTTTTAACAAAATTCATTTCAAGTCATCAGAGAAAATGCAGACTATAGCAGTAGTCAGTAGCTGGAATTGTATTGCCTAGACCTTGGAAGGTCAGGTGAAAGTATTACTCTTTGGAGATAGACTGATGTGAACAAAAGGGAAACTAGAGAGTTTCTAAGTGACCTCACAGCAGGAAATGAGTAGACTGCTGCAATAATGGTTTTTATTGGCAAAGCTCTACTGTGGTGAAATCTCTGGTGGTGTTGTGCAGTATCTCTATCATCTTGCAGATAATGTGATAGGCACACAGCTGGAAATGGTGCCATTTTCTCAGTGATCATGATAAAGCCAGATTTCTTAAAAAGCGGCAAACTTTGGGAAATAATTTTTTTGGTATTTTAGAAAGGATTTTCTACATGATAAAAGTTTCCTTTCAGAAGTTTTTTTTTTTAATAGAAACCTAGGGAGTAACACTGTGCCTGAATGATGATGTGTTAATCTTCCAGTAACCCAGTTTTTGCCAGGAAATCACAAATTATTGGGGTTAATGAGTTGGGCTTTGTGCTACCATTTGGCAGACATAGATCATATTTGGTCCTGTAACATAATGAAAATACAATGTAAGATTTCTCGTATAAACAATAAAATGTGTGATGAGTAGTTCTATTAAATTTCTCCTGGAAGATTTTTTTTAAAGAAAAAAAAAAAAGAGAACTTTGACATATGAAATCAAAAAGGCTGGTAGTTATGTTGCAGATGTGCATTTTATACTTTAATATTTTTTTGAGTGAAAAAGCAGTTGGGATTTGGAGCAGACATGATGTAGAGCAATTTAAAATTAATAGAGCACTTCACATTTTTAGGAGCACTTTAAGTTAGAAGTGATCTTAGTTCTAAGCAGATTCAGTTCAGAAAGACGTAAAATTATAAAAGAGCTTCAGAAATTTAGGAATAAATCAGTAGAAAAGGAAACTCAACAACCCTCTAGTAAACACTTTAGGACTCAATGAATTATTTTAACATAGAATGAAAGTAAAAACTCAAATGACAAATTTGGTTTTACTGGGATTTTTAGCATAGGTTTTTTTGTTTTGTTTTATAATCAACACCATATTACGCCTTGTGAGAGAAGGTACATCTTTTTTTGAGGAAAACAGTCTTGCCCTGTAGGCAGGAAAACAACAGAAATGGAAGGAAAGGAAACAATACCAAGAAATCCGTGGTCTAACTAACACTCCCTTTGATGGTCGGCTGTGATGACTTGCTAGGGAGTGTGCGGCTCTGGGATCGGCCTTCTTAGCCATCGATGGACTCATGTACAGCCTTCTACTTGGCCCATGGGAGTGATCATTCTCAACTGTGACGGATCACCGATGACATCTACTACTCCAAATCTCTTAGTTGTAGGTTCCAGGTCAAAAAGTATTTTGGTTCTCAGAGAAATTTTTTGTAAGGTATACGTTGCAATTTACAGTCAGTGATAATCTCCTATGTAATATACAGAAAACAAGGAGAGATAAGACACAGCCTGGACTTCTAGGTACTACTTCAACAAAATTAAAAAATAATAATCATCAGAGCTGTTAGTGTAAACCCTTTATGCATTGTAATGTTCTTAGCATATGCCTACACTGCATCCCCAATATATCTCAACAAGGATGCCCCTGAGCACATCCAATCCCACTCACTCCTACACACATGCAGTAAATCCAAAAATGTGTCAGTGAAGCCATTCTACAATTGTCCAGATACCATCATTATTGAAACCTAAAACTATAGCATGCTTGAGGCTTCACTGGCTCATTTCTGGGTTTGGAGAATGTGAACAGGAGCAGGGAGAGGTGCATGCTAAAGGACTTCTGCCAGGGCACACTCAGGGCTGGATATAATGCATAGGCAAACTAGGCATGTGACTAGGGTACTAAGTGAAGAAGGGGCCCAGCTGTGCTTATTTTCCTTATTATAATTACTGAGTGAAAAAAGTAATATAAATACATGATATTAAGTAGGGGCCCACAAGTTTGCTTGCCTAGGACCTAGTAAAGGGTTAATATGGCCCTGAGCACACTAGTACAGTGTGAGATGCCAAAGGGGTGTGGACCATATATGAACCTGGATGGATACCTGTCTGTTTTAGAGTACTGTAATCCTTTTGTTGCAACAGGAGGACCAGAAGAGTAGTCTTGACCATATTGTTTATATTTCCTACATTGAGTTTACTATACTGGCTGCAAGTTACTGGCTCTAAAGAGTTGCTGCAAATTAACCAAATATCTTTTACAGCTCCAAAAGAAAAACATAAATCTACTGTTTGGGTATTCTATTTATTGGATAATTCATTTTTAGATTTATAACTCCTTTAAATGTTTTTGGCAATATATAATATAATGTCTGTGTGTGCACATCCCTTTTAAATACATAATGTTTGTCACTATATAGTAAATATTCTATTATTTAATTCTTTGTGTAGAGTGAAGCCCTAGTTCCATTGGACTGGGCTTGATACAAACATTCATCAAAAAGATGGCCCCTACCCCAAACATTTTATAATCCATAAATTCACGAAAATTAGATAAAGAAATATAAGATGCAGTTTATATATGTAAAACCCACAAACAAACTCAAGCCATACCTAATGAAATAATTCTATATAATTTAATATGGATGGCATCAATAGTATTTTATATAAATTACTCTAAAACCTATTAAAATTTAATAGCAAATAATATATTTTCTATTGATTTTGTTTTACACTATCCAGTATAACTGTGGCAGAACTTAGCAAATTCTTACCCATTACATTCTAAAGGATAGTTTCAGAATACTATGCAAAAGTATATAGGGATTTTTCCATGTGATGATTATCTGTGTACAGTTATCTATAAATATATGTGTGTGTATCCATGCGTGCACGTGCACACACACACACGCAGAGTCATATACACAATTATATTTTTATTTCTGTATTAAAATATATATTTTTCCTATTGCTTACTTTTGAATTCTGCATTCAATGTATATTTTGTCAGATTCCACCCATTCATTATCACATACCTTGAAGGTCATATTCTCTTTCATGTTTTGCCATACAACTTGCAGTGGCAAACTTCCATTAGGAATAAGTACAGGTCAATTTTAGCGCTCAGATTCACAGGCATATTGTGTATACAATTCTCTAGATTTGTACGTGTCATAACTCAATATATGGATTAAACAATTGTTGCCAATAATCCTTGTCTCCAGCATTAATTTCTGTATAGAAAGGCAAGTCATTTAATAACAGTGGTTTAGAGCAGAAGTACTTCTAAATGAAAGGGGAAGAAGTAATCAAATGGCTGGCCTGTCTTCTCAAGTTTTCATGATAACATTCCTCTCAGTCCCTGGGACTGGACCAAGGTAAACTGAAATAAGGATTAACTGACAATAGCAAAGGCTAATTTACAGAAACCACATGAGGAGTTCTTGAGTACAGCCCCTATAACAAAAATATTATCAACCTTGTTTACAGTGGAGTAAGTCAGTTTATTAGTTGGAGTGCTTCATTATGTATAAAAGATGCCAATGATAGTCTCTGAGTCAAAATAAACAGGCATAAAGTGTGCCACATATACAATTTGTGGAGAACAGTTACTTTGCTATTTATTTAATAATTGACCATAAATGGAGTCAAAGTGCAAAGGGAAAAAAAAACCTAAAAAAAAAAAGCAGCACACTAAGGGCTTTTTGAAAGATTGATAAATAATGTGGAATCTCAATTAGGCTTTAGAAGGAATGCAGATATTAAAAATTTGGTCAAGAATCTAATTAGCTGGAGGTAATTAAACAGTCTCACACGGGGTCATTAATCTTTTCCACAGACCTTTGATGTTTTGCACACTGTCTTCTAGTCATTAATAAAATTCATAACACTCCTCTTTGTGGTGTTTTATCATCGTGTTTTTCTCTGTAAGAGCATAGAGCAAGTGTCATTGTATCACAAGGGCCTTACTTTAGTTAATTTCTTTTTTTCTCCTTGTTAGACTTAACTCTTTCTTGAACAAAATGAAATCAATTTAAAAATGAGGTTTCAGATGTACAGTTTTTAAGCCCAGGGTATGAGCATTCTTTCATGAAATAGAAATTAAGAAATTGTCCAAAATATCTATTAAACTTAGCATTTCAGCATTTCAGATATGGCATTACCTATTTTTATTGTATTTTAAAATGTAATTCATATATCAGTTATTTTTATTTACATAAAATAAATGTATTATTATTGACTTTTTTTACAAGATTTTATCTTTACATCTGTGTCTTTTTGTTTCAATTGACAGACATTTTTTGGGAGCATAATCTAGAATACACTGCAAATTTTAGGGACAAAACCAAGGAACCTATTGAGGATGTTACTATGATAAAAGTAAAGAGTAATTATAAAAAAAGAACTAGGCAAAATGGAAATTTGTTGAAAGTGATGGATTCTATATACAGTCTGTTTAAAAAAAAAAGGAAAAAAAGAAAGGAAGGATCAGTACAGTACTTCAATAATGCATTATTCTGACATATTTCAAAGGCGAACCACATTCAAGAATAGTTGAATTTAAAAGCAAAGAAGCTACAAAGGATGTCTTTAGAAGATATAAAGAGATGATCCCTATGACAAATACACACACACACATGCATGCACACATGCACACACACATGTACATAGAGCATTCAGATGGAGATATATAATCGATTTCTCAGTGGAGTGTTCATGTATATATAATAGTACAGAATTCAAGAAAATACTTTTCTGAAAGAGGCAAACTGTTTTTTTCCAAAAACTATTTGTAGCATTTTATATATTATTTTGTACACTCTTTAACCATTCACTCATCCCTTTAGTGGAATATGTTGAATCCTCACAGAATGTATGAAGATAATCAATAATTATCAAAGACTGGGATGCAAAAACATCTTCATATAGCACCTGAAGAAATTCAAAAATCCTCTTCACATAGCAAGAAAATATGACACACAGTAAATTATGTTTAATGTTATAAGAGGAAATATAAATATTCTTGATCCTGCTTACACAATAAAATAAAGCAGATTTGTGTCTCAGCAATTGGATAATCTTATCTCCTTTTTAGGAAGGAAGCCATAGTTGATCCTACTGAGTATTGTTATGCAACATAGCCAAGAGGCCAAATACTTAAGATGTATCTGATAATACGTATCCTCTGTGCTGGTGTGATGATGGTTTTTTTCCATCTTTATGCTGTGCTTTCTGAGTAGCCATTAGTAGTCTCTGTTACTACTTTTTGACAATCTCTTCTATTCAGTTTGTAGCTAAAATATTCTCTAGCACTGTATGATATTTACTAATAGAATGCTACTGGAATTTGAGAATTTCGCAGGGAAAAAATGATTGAATACCTGCAAATCTTTGGATGGAAAATATAATTCTTTCACAAACCTATATTAAGATACAAATATTTGGATGGCATAGAAATATTTTTCTGAGGGGCATAATGATTTTAAAAAAATATTTAAGAGCAGTTTTTCTTCTTATAAATAGCTGATCGTCTGCATAATATTATTGGTGGTTGGTTTATGTAAAAGTGATCAAAAAGGAAGAGGAGTAGGCTGGGAATGAAATTTTACCATTTTGTGCTTCATTTTAAGTTATGAAGATAGCTTGGAAGAATTTTCTTCCCTCCAAAAAAGGATGTTTTTCCAGTTGCCATAAAGTGATATCGTCACAAGGTCAAGAGAATGAGACCAGAGTAATTGGACAGAAAAGTCTTGCTAAAAATGGTGTCTCATAACACTTGTTTATTTTCAATGATTTTTAACGTAAAAGGCATCATATTTAAATATTCATCCTACCCTTTCATTTACAGTATGAGGACTCAGTAGTGCTCAGGAATTTCTCTAGTACTGACAGTCCTGAAATGTCCAAAACAAGCAGATACTTGAAGTTTTCAAGTTGCCTTTAAACATTTCAAAGAAGAAAAAATGGGTACAATCTCACTTTAAAATGTTTTATGCTAGAAAATAGAACATTTGAATAAGCTAAAGTCAATTGTAGCTGCCACCTTGGAAACCAATTTTCTAAAATAATAGACCGGATCCAGGTAAATTATTCTTAACAAGTGATCGAACGTATAGAAGGAGCACCTACTTCAGCATGATCTGATACTATCTTAAGTAGAACTTCAGGGCTACTCCCCTCAAACATTTTGAAAATTTAGTTGAAACCTGGATAGCACATGATTTTTATAAAACTGGGTAAGGCTCAGAATTTCTTGTAATGTGTTTTCTATATTTTAAGTAGCAGGATGATAATTATCCAACAGCAACATACAAAAGAATGGTTTCTGATGCCATTTTTGTATTTTCTGAAACAACGTGTAACCATGTAGAATTCCCTGTGTTTTGCTATCAGTAGAATTGAACCTTCCTCTGACACATTTGTAAAGTACCTGATTGCAGTCGTTTTTTAGGGTATCATGTAATCTGCTTTCTCCTTATTTTCCCATGACTGCTTACTACTTGAGCAGGTCAGGTAAGGTGGGGTAGACCACATAGCATCCTTATAGTAGAGCTCTGTCTGCAGAACAGATTTCCTGGGAGCCAGAATTCTGGACAAATCAGGCAGAATGATTCCAAGGAAACATCACTACAGCATGGTCCTGCCAGTCCTACAGCATAGCTCACTATGGGTTAAAAGCTACACTATGGGTGCCAGGGTAATTGGTAAAGATGAAAATCACTAAATAATCTATGTCCCAAGTGCTATTATTCTTTGTAGCAAAGCCCACACCTTGTGCAATTAGATATAAGATATCAAGTTGAAATCCTGGTCTGTAGTTTAAAAAGATTTACTTCATTTAGAAAGATGGCAGTCTCTCATTTATTGAAGTTGGCATTCACCTGTACCTGCAGAAAGCCTAAATAGTTGAGCTCTGGACAGTGAATTAAGAGGTTGTTAAAAATAACTGGCCATGAACTGGAATATCATATTAGGCCCTCTACCTGGGCAGATTTAGGATTTGGAAAGAGAGGTGCAAGTCATGTGGTGCACGCCATGTGATGCAACATCACATAACTCAATATTTTTTTTTTTACAGTTAAAAAGAAACTAGAAGATTTACTAATATGCTAGGGACCCAGTGCTATATTATTCAGTTTAAAGTCAAAGCAATAACACCTTTATTGGAATATGCTCTGTCAGCACTGCCTGAATAGAAATGCTGCAGCCCCTTCAAGACAATAGTTGGTTTTAAAGTCTGGGTGCACCAGGAATCAAATGGGGCTAGGGGGGTGGGGAGGGGATTGAAATGCCCCTGGATCCAGCCCAACCCTCTATTATCCTTGCATATATAAGGTTTGATCCAATGAACACATTTTAATTGATTATATCTGCTAGTTCTCCATGCCACTCTACCTAGACTTTTACAGAATCCAGAGGCCTAAGCAGAGAGGAGGACTTTGCAGGAGTCCTCAGCACTGGGCTGCAATTCAGTGATAAGAGTTACCGAAGGTCAGTATTTTTACAGCAAATAACTATGGACTAATTGAATTTTTAATAAGTCCAGCTGCAGTTAACATAATTATTCATATATATATATGCATAAAGTGATGGATCATATATTTGCATGTGGTATTGAGTGGGTAGGGTAAAATTGCACTTGTGCAACTATGATATCATAACTGAAGTTTTTCTCTTGATTTTTTTGACTGTACCTTTATTTTTTCTCATTAATTTATTTATTTCTTTCTAATTATGTGTGAAGAGTCTTCTACAATGAAAAATCAATAGCATTTTAAAAGCTATTTAATTTATGGAAAAGAAAGTACAAAACATGATTTTTATATTTATAATCCATTTTAGATGTTTTACTTCAATTGTATGTTTTATATTAACTTTTGAGTGAAAAATGAAAAATAAATACAATGCCTATTGGATTCACATTTCCTGCATGAAATGAATGCATTTATCTGGAAAGCAGTCTAAAAGTGCTGAAAGCATGTAAGGTATACAGGTCAAACACAATAGACATCTTATACTTTTTAGGGTCCACCAATACTGCAAAAAAATATTTAAATAACTACATACAGCTGACACTCCCTCTAAGGGCATAAGATTACTTGTACAATTCCTTCAAAGGTAAGTATTTACAGGACCAGGCCATTATTGACTATGTACAGTCGAGAGTAAACATACAATGCATTTACTAACACATGTCTGCATTTGAATGTGAATGTTAAATAAGTTTATTTTCTGGTATTGCAAACTGTTTATATTAGATATGGATTAGATATTATTCTTTAAAAAAGGAGAAAGCAATGTTTCAATAAGAAGAGTTAAAAATGTACAATGAGAAATTTCTCTGTGAAGTCTATAAATATCTTAGGATGTCCATTTGATTAGATCAATTATTTCCTTTTGCTAATTTTAACCATACCTTATTTAGTTATATAAAGTTTTATGGGTTCCTGTACAGGAGCTTCATTCTGAAAAATGAGAAATGAAATGTTTAAATCTTTTGAGGTTCAGTGCCACCTCATCGTTTCCTGGTTAACTGTAAGGTCATCCCAGAAACAGCTGGGCATAAGGGAAATATACAATTCTGGAATCATTATATCATTTCCTGTTCTGTTTCCTGTCAAATGTTTCTGCCAGAAAATGGCTAATAATGGGCTATTTCCACAGGGCAACAGGAGAATCCAGAGTCTAAGTTATGTTATAATCTTAAATTCCATTTGTAAATGTAGTTATAAAAACTGGACTAAAGAGGGCAGGAGATACTCTATTTAAAAAAATAAATGCAGATGACTGAATAGTAAAACTCTATGGGGAAACAATAATATATATTTCAGTATATAATAAAGTGATTTATTTTCAGTAAAATCTGTAAAACTGCTTTAGTTACTTTGACACCTTGATTAACTGGAGTTTCAGAGATATTTGTATGTGTGAACCTTCTTCATACCAACGGATCTGAATACTTTATTGCATCTGGTATTGAATATGTATGTTTTAAAAGCATTTTCTATACTGTGGTTTTACTGGATATGTCAGAGACAAAATAGATTAATATTAAACCTCCGCCAGGAAGCATTTTTGTGACAGTACATGAAATGCAGTGCTTTTTGCTGCTCATGTTTTCCCTGACTTATTTCTTGGGCTGCTTAACACAGTGAGATGGTTTAAACGAATTATCTGTTTCCTCTAAAATTTTCCTTTACCAAAACCCAGCTAAGTTTGTAGTGAAAATGTTAAGCTGTTTGCATATCTGATGAATGCAATCATATGAATGAATGAACACACATGTCATTGAATAAAAACTAATAAGGGCTTTCCTTTTCAGGCCCTATATTAATAAGTGTGAAATTTTTACAAGTTTCCTTCTGTACAGCAGCTCCTTCCATTAGATGTTTTTAAAGGATTTTGAACACATAAATAAATTAATTTTCTCAAAATCAAACTGATATATATTGTAAGGTGTTTAACCCTGGCTAACATAGAAGACCCTGTAACTGAGGCTTGGTACTTTCCTTTCCATCCATAAATAGAAGGGGGGTTACATCCAGAAAGTGGAGATTGCTTTCTAGAAATATTTTGCTCTTCACCTCATATGCAAAAGCTGCTCCACAGCTTTTATTTCAGCAAATTTGGAAAGCATAATGAAAGGGTGGTTGGAGTCTCTAGTCTCAAAAATATTTGTAGGGAATCCACTGAAAGATAACAGAGTTACAAAAAAGTTACTACAATATATATAAAGCCAGCTTTTGAATGAGTTTAAGCAGCATGTGGACTTCTCTGTACAACATTTCTCTTGTTGCTATCCTCCTGCTGGTACCCTCATCAATCCTCAACCATCAGTTGAGGGTGGTGTATCCATACCCTCTTTCTTCTGGCATGTGCCACTGCTGGAAGGACAAAGGTGACATAGGATTCTCCACATTGACACCAACAAACAAAGAGTATCCCAGGGGGTGATTTGGCTGAGACCAGGTGCCAGTCTGCATACAAATATCAGCAAGTAGAGAAAAGAGGATGCTATGCACTAAAATAGGGTGTCAGGCCTCAGCCTTGAATCTGGGGCTTTGGCCTCACCAGCACAGCCAGTTACCCTGTCTGCCACCTTAAAACTGGTCACACAACCTAGTCAAGGCTGTTCTGAAGCCTCCAGGAGGGCTTAGCCTTTGGCCTACTGAATGGCATTGAAGTGGCCAGCTAGAGTTAGCTTTCCCATATTAAGCCCTGACCCAGAAGAGAAAGTGTCTGGGCAACAGAGCTCAGCCTGATCCTAGACTGCTAGTTGTCCACTCTGGCTTGTGCTCTCTGCCTCCCCTCTCTGCTTGATCCCATGGTTTTTTTGACCTGGATCACTCTCCAACTCCACTGTCTGCCTGGCATCCTTGCTTCCTGACTCAGTTTGTACTGAGATCCTGCTGTCAAACTGACCTCCTGGCTTCCTGACCTGGCTTGTCCTTGGATTTTGCTCGCCTTGATCCCTGAATGGTCCCAGAACTGGTTGCTCACAACCTTGCATGACTGTTTGACCAGATAACACATTCAGTGAAGAGGATCTGCCATAGAGCTGAATTCTCTGCCAGTGTCCTCTGACCTGGTGGGAGCTGCAGAAGGGTGTAAAAGATAAACTGGCATGAATGGAACTGACCTTAGGGTCTGATGCCTTGATGAACCTGGCAGTCCAAACCATCACCATCTCCAGGAATGGAAGGAGGAAAAAAGATACTTGCCATTCTCAGTGGTTCCTCATCCTGCTGTTGGTACTCAAGAACCCATGTCGATTGGTGAGGGGACACTGTTGCCTTATTCCAGATAAACAGGAGAGACACCACCAACACCAAGGGTCCTGGTGAGACCCTACCTATGACAGGGTGGTGGGCATTCAGGGATACACCCTATATAGAAAAGACAGGAAAGGTGTGGAGGAGGGTTGCGCTCTATGTCAAAGAGCACCTCACATCATCAAGGATTAGCTTCAGGTTAGACGAGGGTCGGGCAGAGATACTATGTGTCAAACTACAAGGAGGGGTGTGGCGAAAGGGACCTTATGGTGGGTGTCTATTACAGATCACCCAACCAGGGCGAAGAGCTGGACCAGGACTTCTCCAGTCAGCTTATGGAGGTTGTTAGGTCAAGGGATGTTATTGTCGTGGGTCACTTAAACTACCCAGACATTTTCTGGGAGGAGACAGCCAGGTCTGACCACTCACGTAGGTTCCTGACTGTATTACAGGACCTTCACCTTATCCAGGAAGTGCACAGCCCCACTAGGGGTAATGCCTTGCTGGACCTGGTCCTGGCCACGGGGGATGGCCTGGTGAGGGGACTGCAGGTCCTTGACCACCTGGGCAATAGAGATCATCACCTGCTGGATTTCACTATCTAATGCAGGGCGTCAAGGGCTTACACCAAGGCTAAAGCCCTTGACTTTAGAAAGGCCAACTTCAATGAGCTTAGGAGACTAGTGGGGGAGGCACTGAGGGCCCAGAATGTAGAGGAGATGGAGTTCACGAGGAATGTCCGTACCTTAAGGGGGTGATCCTCCAGGCCCAAAGGATAACAATCCCTGAGAGAAGCAAGGGGTGGGGGGGCAGGGGTAAGAGTGCTCAGAAACCCCTTGGCTCAGCAAGGGCATTCAGGAGTGCCTGAGGACTAAAAGTGGGGCGTACAATCAGTGGAAGGGAGGAGCTATCACCAAAGAGGAGTACTCCTCCTCAGCCTGGGAGTGTAGGAGGGCTATTAGGAAGGCCAAGGCAGAGATGGAACTCAGGCTAGC